>NC_134359.1:212291061-212580642 GCF_048569485.1 Anomaloglossus baeobatrachus | reverse complement strand
CAGCACTTGGGCCCTAGTTTGCAAACAGGTATGTTTTGATTGCATCAAGCACATTCAAAATACGCCATTCTTATCCGTCCCAGGATGACACCGGGGTAGGTAGGCAAAGTCTTTGCTGATCCCAGCTCTGTTCATCTTGGCTTCTTTAAAAACACATCAAGCAAGGGTTACTCCAAGCGGAGTCTCCCTTTTTTTCCAAAAATTGGGCCACACAGACACCCACCCCATCAGTGGCAGCACTTGGGCCCTAGTTGTACACTTCACAGCTACATTTGCATCAATCACATTCAAAAATACCCCATAATTAACCGTCCCCAGGAATGACACCGGGGGTAGGTAGCAAAGTCTTTGCTGACCCATGACTTGTTCATCTTGCTTCTTTTAAAAACAATGTAAGCAAGGGTTACTCCAAGCGGAGTCTCCCTTTTTTCCAAAAATTGGGCCACACAGACACCCACCCCATCAGTGGCAGCACTTGGGGCCCTAGTTGCAAACAGGATGTTTTGATTTGCATCAAGCACATTCAAAATACGCCATTCTTATCCGTCCCCAGGATGACACCGGTGTAGGTAGCAAAGTCTTTCTGATCCCAGCTCTGTTCATCTTGGCTTCTTTAAAAACACATCAAGCAAGGGTTACTCCAAGCGAGTCTCCCTTTTTTTCCAAAAATTGGGCACACAGACACCCACCCATCAGTGCAGCACTTGGGCCCTAGTTGCAAACAGGATGTTTTTGATTTGCATCAAGCACATTCAAAAATACGCCATTCTTATCCGTCCCCAGGATGACACCGGGGTAGGTAGCAAAGTCTTTCCTGATCCCAGCTCTGTTCATCTTGGCTTCTATTTAAAAACACATCAAGCAAGGGTTACTCCAAGCGGAGTCTCCCTTTTTTTTCCAAAAATTGGGCCACCACAGACACCCACCCCATCAGTGGCAGCACTTGGGCCCTAGTTGCAAACAGGATGTTTTGATTTGCATCAAGCACATTCAAAAATACGCCCATTCTTATCCGTCCCCAGGATGACACCGGGTAGGTAGCAAAGTCTTTGCTGATCCCAGCTCTGTTCATCTTGCTTCTTTTAAAAACACATCAAGCAAGGTTACTCCAAGCGGAGTCTCCCTTTTTTCCAAAAATTGGGCCACACAGACACCCACCCCATCAGTGGCAGCACTTGGGCCCTAGTTGCAAACAGGATGTTTTGATTTGCATCAAGCACATTCAAAAATACGCCATTCTTATCCGTCCCAGGATGACACCGGGGTAGGTAGCAAAGTCTTTGCTGATCCCAGCTCTGTTCATCTTGGCTTCTTTAAAAACACATCAAGCAAGGGTTACTCCAAGCGGAATCTCCCTTTTTTTCCAAAAATTGGGCCACACAGACACCCACCCCATCAGTGGCAGCACTTGGGCCCTAGTTGTACACTTCACAGCTACATTTGCATCAATCACATTCAAAAATACCCCATAATTAACCGTCCCCAGGATGACAGCCGGGGGTAGGTAGCAAAGTCTTTGCTGACCCATGACTTGTTCATCTTGGCTTCTTTTAAAAACAAAGTAAGCAAGGGTTACTCCAAGCGGAGTCTCCCTTTTTTCCAAAATTGGGCCACACATGACACCCACCCAATCAGTGCAGCACTTGGGCCCTAGTTGCAACAGGATGTTTTGATTTGCATCAAGCACATTCAAAAATACGCCATTCTTATCCGTCCCCCAGGATGACACCGGGTAGGTAGCAAAGTCTTTCCTGATCCCAGCTCTGTTCATCCTTGGCTTCTTTTAAAAACACATCAAGCAAGGGTTACTCCAA
Source organism: Anomaloglossus baeobatrachus (assembly GCF_048569485.1). NCBI lineage: Eukaryota > Metazoa > Chordata > Amphibia > Anura > Aromobatidae > Anomaloglossus > Anomaloglossus baeobatrachus. Next base: position 212,578,828 of record NC_134359.1, on the reverse strand, counting down.
GCGGAGTCTCCCTTTTTTTCCAAAAATTGGGCCACACAGACACCCACCCCATCAGTGGCAGCACTTGGGCCCTAGTTGCAAACAGGATGTTTTGATTTGCATCAAGCACATTCAAAAATACGCCAATCTTATCCGTCCCAGGATGACACCGGGTAGGTAGCAAAGTCTTTGCTGATCCCAGCTCTGTTCATCTTGGCTTCTTTTAAAAACACATCAAGCAAGGGGTTACTCCAAGCGGAGTCTCCCTTTTTTTCCAAAATTTGGCCACACAGACACCCACCCCATCAGTGGCAGCACTTGGGCCCTAGTTGCAAACAGGATGTTTTGATTTGCATCAAGCACATTCAAAAATACGCCATTCTTATCCGTCCCCAGGATGACACCGGGGTAGGTAGCAAAGTCTTTCCTGAATCCCAGCTCTGTTCATCTTGGCTTCTTTAAAAACACATCAAGCAAGGGTTACTCCAAGCGGAGTCTCCCTTTTTTTTCCAAAATTGGGCCACACAGACACCCACCCCATCAGTGGCAGCACTTGGGCCCTAGTTGCAAACAGGATGTTTTGATTTGCATCAAGCACATTCAAAAATACGCCATTCTTATCCGTCCCAGGATGACACCGGGGTAGGTAGCAAAGTCTTTGCTGATCCCAGCTCTGTTCATCTTGGCTTCTTTTAAAAACACATCAAGCAAGGGTTACTCCAAGCGGAGTCTCCCTTTTTTTCCAAAAATTGGGCCACACAGACACCCACCCCATCAGTGGCAGCACTTGGGCCCTAGTTGTACACTTCACAGCTACATTTGCATCAATCACATTCAAAAATACCCCCAGTAATTAACCGTCCCCAGGATGACACCGGGGTAGGTAGCAAAGTCTTTGCTGACCCATGACTTGTTCATCTTGGCTTCTTTTAAAAACAATGTAAGCAAGGGTTACTCCAAGCGGGAGTCTCCCTTTTTTCCAAAAATTGGGCCACACAGACACCCACCCCATCAGTGCAGCACTTGGGCCCTAGTTGCAAACAGGATGTTTTGATTTGCATCAAGCACATTCAAAAATACGCCATTCTTATCCGTCCCCAGGATGACACCGGGGTAGGTAGCAAAGTCTTTCCTGATCCCAGCTCTGTTCATCTTGGCTTCTTTTAAAAACACATCAAGCAAGGGTTACTCCAAGCGGAGTCTCCCTTTTTTTCCAAAAATTGGGCCACACAGACACCCCACCCCATCAGTGGCAGCACTTGGGCCCTAGTTGCAAACAGGATGTTTTGATTTGCATCAAGCACATTCAAAATACGCCATTCTTATCCGTCCCCAGGATGACACCGGGGTAGGTAGCAAAGTCTTTCCTGATCCCAGCTCTGTTCATCTTGGCTTCTTTTAAAAACACATCAAAGCAAGGGTTACTCCAAGCGGAGTCTCCCTTTTTTTCCAAAAATTGGGCCACCACAGACACCCACCCCATCAGTGGCAGCACTTGGGCCCTAGTTGCAAACAGGATGTTTTGATTTGCATCAAGCACATTCAAAAATACGCCATTCTTATCCGTCCCCAGGATGACACCGGGGTAGGTAGCAAAGTCTTTCCTGATCCCAGCTCTGTTCATCTTGGCTTCTTTAAAACACATCAAGCAAGGGTTACTCCAAGCGGAGTCTCCCTTTTTTCCAAAAATTGGGGCCACACAGACACCCACCCCATCAGTGGCAGCACTTGGGCCCTAGTTGCAAACAGGATGTTTTGATTTGCATCAAGCACATTCAAAAATACGCCATTCGTATCCGTCCCCAGAATGACACCGGGGTAGGTAGCAAAGTCTTTGCTGATCCCAGCTCTGTTCATCTTGGCTTCTTTAAAAACACATCAAGCAAGGGGTTACTCCAAGCGGAGTCTCCCTTTTTTTTCCAAAAATTGGCCACACAGACACCCACCCCATCAGTGGCAGCACTTGGGGCCCTAGTTGCAAACAGGATGTTTTGATTTGCATCAAGCACATTCAAAAATACGCCATTCTTATCCGTCCCAGGATGACACCGGGGTAGGTAGCAAAGTCTTTCCTGATCCCAGCTCTGTTCATCTTGGCTTCTTTTAAAAACACATCAAAGCAAGGGTTACTCCAAGCGGAGTCTCCCTTTTTTTCCAAAAATTGGGCCACACAGACACCCACCCCATCAGTGGCAGCACTTGGGCCCTAGTTGTACACTTCACAGCTACATTTGCATCAATCACATTCAAAAATACCCCATAATTAACCGTCCCAGGATGACACCGGGGTAGGTAGCAAAGTCTTTGCTGACCCATGACTTGTTCATCTTGGCTTCTTTAAAAACAATGTAAGCAAGGGTTACTCCAAGCGGAGTCTCCCTTTTTTTCCAAAAATTGGGCCACACAGACACCCACCCCATCAGTGGCAGCACTTGGGCCCTAGTTGCAAACAGGATGTTTTGATTTGCATCAAGCACATTCCAAATCCACAAGCATTTACTCTCCCCAGGATGACACAGGGGTAGTAAATTCCTTCTGGATCCATGACTTGTTCATTTTGATTAACGTCAGTCTGTCCACATTGTCACTGGACAGACGCGTGCGCTTATCTGTCAGCACACACCCAGCAGCACTGAATACACGTTCAGAGACAACGCTGGCAGCTGGACACGACAAAATCTCCAAGGCGTAACTGGAGAGCTCTGGCCATTTTTCTATGTTTGAAGCCCAAAAGGAGCAAGGCTCCAGTTGCACAGTCATGGCATCGATGTTCATTTGGAGATACTCCTGTATCATCCTCTCCAGCCGTTGAGTATGTGTCAGACTTGTTGTCTCTGGTGGCCTTGCAAAAGAGGGTCTAAAAAAATTATGAAAAGATTCCATAAAATTGCTGTTACCGGCACCAGATACGGTCCTACTGGTACGGGTAGACTGGTGAAGATGACGAGACCGTCCCATGTTTGTCAAGTTACAACTGGGAGATTCCCTCCCTGCACCTGCACGGTTGTTTGGTGGAAAAGCCGAGCTAAGATCGAGTAACAGCTTCTGCTGATACTCCTGCATACGTGCGTCCCTTTCTATGGCTGGAATTATGTCACAAAATTTGGACTTGTACCGGGGATCTAATAGTGTGGCAATCCAGTAGTCATCATCACTTCTAATTTTGACAATACGACTGTCATGTTGGAGGTAGTGCAACAAAAAGGCACTCATGTGTCTTGCGCAGCCATGCGGACCAAGTCCACGCTGTGTTTGTGGCATAGAGGTGCTACCCGTTCTTTCTTCCTCTGACATCTCCCCCCAACCTCTTTCAACTGAAATTTGACCAAGGTCTCCCTCATCCGCTGAGTCTTCCATGTCCATGGACAGTTCGTCCTCCATTTCTTCATGTTCTCCTGCACCTTGCTCAACATTTCGCCTGCTACTATGCGCCCTTGTCGATCCCTGTTCCCCATGGTCCCATGCCTGCTGCGTTGGTGATGATGAACGTCTGGACCTTGGTGATGTTGTTGTCCCTTGCACATATGAATCCTCCTGTAGTTCCTCCCCTTCATGTTGTCCCACCCCCTGACTCCGAATAGTGTTTAGCGTGTGCTCCAGCATGTAAATGACTGGAATCGTCATGCTGATAATGGCATTGTCAGAGCTAAACATATTCGTCGCCATGTCGAAACTGTGCAGAAGGGTGCATAGGTCCTTGATCTGAGACCACTCCATCAGGGTGATCTGCCCCACCTCTGCATCTCGTTGGCCCAGGCTATACGTCATGACGTATTGCACCAGGGCTCTGCGGTGCTGCCACAGTCGCTGTAACATGTGGAGAGTTGAATTCCAGCGTGTCGCCACATCGCATTTCAGGCGATGAACCGGCAGGCCGAAAGACTTCTGTAGCGATGCAAGTCGCTCAGCTGCGGCGCTTGAACGCCGGAAGTGAGCAGACAGTTTTCGTGCCCTGTTCAGAAGGCCATCTAGGCCGGGATAGTGTGTTAAAAATTGCTGCACGACAAGGTTCAACACGTGAGCCATACAAGGTACGTGTGTCACCTTGCCCAGGCGAAGGGCCGCACCCAGGTTTGCAGCATTGTCGCACACGGCCTTACCAGGCTGCAGGTTGAGTGGAGACAACCATTTATTAAACTCGGACCGCAGAGCTGACCACAACTCCTCAGCTGTGTGACTCTTATTACCAAGACATGTCAAGCTAAAGACCGCCTGATGCCGTTGCGCTCGGCTGCCAGCATAGTAATGAGGCGTGCGTGATTCCTTCTGCGCAGTGAGAACGCTGGTGGCCTGACCAGGCAGGCTTGGGGCGGAGGTGGAGGACCCAGATGAGGTGGAGGATGCAGAAGCTGTGGCGGAACTTGGACAGACAGAGGATTGACACACAAGTCGTGGGGACGGCAAGACTTGTGCAGCAGACCCTTCACCATCTATCACCATAGTTACCCAGTGCCCAGTCAGCGACATGTAACGTCCCTGTCCATGCTTACTGGTCCAAGTATCGGTGGTGAAATGCACCCGTTCACACACAGAGTTTCTCAAGGAAGCGGTGATGTTGTGTGCGACATGCTGGTGTAGCGCGGGCACACCTTTCTTAGAGAAGTAGTGGCGACTAGGCATCTGGTACTGGGGCACAGCGACAGACATAAGGTCTCTAAAATCCTGTGTGTCCACTAGGCGGAAAGGCAGCATTTCGGTAGCCAACAGCTTACAGAGGGATAGAGTCAACCTCTTAGCTTTGTCATGGGTCGGAGGAAGTGGCCTTTTATTTGACCACATCTGAGGGACAGAGATCTGGCTGCTGTGTGTAGACGGTGTTGAGTAGGGTGTCCCTGGAAAAATGCAAGTTTGTGAGGAAAGTGCAGGCGGAGACATGATGTTGCCTTCATCCAACGTTGGTGCTATCGATGTCTGAGAGAGCTGTACACACTCACTTGTTTCCCCTTCCAAACCAACTGACGACCTTACAAGCAAACTGCCTGTTGCGGTTACAGTGGTGGAAGTTTTGCGTGGAAAAACAGGTGTGACAGCTGTCCCCACAGTCCTAGAAGATGAAGAGCGCGCGGATGCACTGGAAGGGGCGGGCGGTGGATGGTTCGCTCCGCTAGCCGGCATTGCAGCACGGTGAGCTTCCCACCGGGACTTATGATATTTATTCATGTGACGATTCATGGAAGAAGTTGTCAAACTGCTGAGGTTTTGACCTCTACTAACAGAATCATGACAAATGTTACATATCACATGAGTTGGGCGATCTTTTTCGATGTGAAAAAAGGCCCAGGCTAGGCAAGGCTTAGAGGCCATGCGACCTGTTGATCCACCCCGAATAATGCTCATAGGCAGAGTGGTGGCTGAGGATGCAGTTGTAGACGTGCTACCAGTGCTCCGACTCTGTCCAGGAAGGCGCAAGGTAACTTCGTCGTCGGTTGCATCCTCCTCCACCGCCTCTGTTGACCTCCTCGAGTGCCTGACTGGGGGTTGACAGTAGGTGGGATCTAGAACGTCATCATCAATTGTTGTGTTTGCACTCCCCTCCCCCTCAGACCGAGCCTCTTCTTGCCCTGACCGAATATTTAAGTTGTCATCCCAATCGGGTATCTGCGTCTCATCTTCATCAGTATGTTCCTCATTGTCTATAACCACAGGTGTTACAGTTTGTGACAAAGGGTCAACATTATGCTCAGAAACTTGGTCCTCACGGCCTGAATCTGAGTCACAAAGGTTCTGGGCATCACTGCAGACCATTTCCTGTTCTGTACTCACTGTAGCTTGGGAGCAGACCTCTGATTCCCAGGCTATAGTGTGACTGAACAGCTCTGCAGACTCAGCCATCTCAGTTCCACCATACTGTGCAGGGCTGATGGAGACTTCAGAGCTGGGAGAAATCAAGTGTGATTGGGATGACAACTCAGAGGAATGGTGTTTTTTGGATGCGGTACTTGAAGTGGCTGAGAGGGCACTTGTTGGACCACTTGAGATCCATTCAAGCATTTTCCTTTTTTGCCCATCATCTACCTTTGTTCCTCTTGTTCGTGTCCGTAAAAAAGGGAGCACATCGGATTGTCCACAATAAGTAGTAGACATCTTACTTTTGCTAGTAGATGGTCTATCTTCAGCAGATGATAATGGAGCTTTGGCACCTTCCCCACTGACAAAACCTTTTTTGCCTTTTCCACCACGCCTCTTCCCCTTTCCACCAGCATCTGTCATTTTGCCACTCATGTTGATTGCGACAAGAATGTGGACTGAAAATGTGGTAGTAAAAATTGAGAGGTGGTGAAGATTGCAGTGGTGGTCTAGCTTTATTAACAGCAGAATAATAAAGAATAAATATCCCTGACAATGTAACTTAGTTATAATTCGTTGGAGTGTGCAACGCAGGCAGACGTGCTGCAAATGTCTTGGCACTAGTGGGACTATAGCAAAGTCCAATAGCCACGTATAGGATGCCACTAGGTACACTGAGTGTGTGCTAGTATAATGGCTTAGTTATAATTAGTTGGAGTGTGCAACGCAGGCAGACGTGCTGCAAATGTCTTGGCACTAGTGGGACTATAGCAAAGTCCAATATCCACGTATAGGATGCCACTAGGTTCACTGAGTGTGTGCTAGTATAATGGCTTAGTTATTATTAGTTGGAGTGTGCAACGCAGGCAGATGCGCTCTGCAAATGTCTTGGCACTAGTAGGACTATAGCAAAGTCCAATAGCCACGTATAGGATGCCACTAGGTACACTGAGTGTGTGCTAGTATAATGGCTTAGTTATAATTAGTTGGAGTGTGCAACGCAGGCAGACGTGCTGCAAATGTCTTGGCACTAGTGGGACTATAGCAAAGTCCAATAGCCACGTATAGGATGCCACTAGGTACACTGAGTGTGTGCTAGTATAATGGCTTAGTTATAATTAGTTGGAGTGTGCAACGCAGGCAGACGTGCTGCAAATGTCTTGGCACTAGTGGGACTATAGCAAAGTCCAATAGCCACGTATAGGATGCCACTAGGTACACTGAGTGTGTGCTAGTATAATGGCTTAGTTATAATTAGTTGGAGTGTGCAACGCAGGCAGACGTGCTGCAAATGTCTTGGCACTAGTGGGACTATAGCAAAGTCCAATAGCCACGTATAGGATGCCACTAGGTACACTGAGTGTGTGCTAGTATAATGGCTTAGTTATAATTAGTTGGAGTGTGCAACGCAGGCAGACGTGCTGCAAATGTCTTGGCACTAGTGGGACTATAGCAAAGTCCAATAGCCACGTATAGGATGCCACTAGGTACACTGAGTGTGTGCTAGTATAATGGCTTAGTTATAATTAGTTGGAGTGTGCAACGCAGGCAGACGTGCTGCAAATGTCTTGGCACTAGTGGGACTATAGCAAAGTCCAATAGCCACGTATAGGATGCCACTAGGTACACTGAGTGTGTGCTAGTATAATGGCTTAGTTATAATTAGTTGGAGTGTGCAACGCAGGCAGACGTGCTGCAAATGTCTTGGCACTAGTGGGACTATAGCAAAGTCCAATAGCCACGTATAGGATGCCACTAGGTACACTGAGTGTGTGCTAGTATAATGGCTTAGTTATAATTAGTTGGAGTGTGCAACGCAGGCAGACGTGCTGCAAATGTCTTGGCACTAGTGGGACTATAGCAAAGTCCAATAGCCACGTATAGGATGCCACTAGGTACACTGAGTGTGTGCTAGTATAATGGCTTAGTTATAATTAGTTGGAGTGTGCAACGCAGGCAGACGTGCTGCAAATGTCTTGGCACTAGTGGGACTATAGCAAAGTCCAATAGCCACGTATAGGATGCCACTAGGTACACTGAATGTGTGCTAGTATAATGGCTTAGTTATAATTAGTTGGAGTGTGCAACGCAGGCAGACGTGCTGCAAATGTCTTGGCACTAGTGGGACTATAGCAAAGTCCAATAGCCACGTATAGGATGCCACTAGGTACACTGAGTGTGTGCTAGTATAATGGCTTAGTTATAATTAGTTGGAGTGTGCAACGCAGGCAGACGTGCTGCAAATGTCTTGGCACTAGTGGGACTATAGCAAAGTCCAATAGCCACGTATAGGATGCCACTAGGTACACTGAGTGTGTGCTAGTATAATGGCTTAGTTATAATTAGTTGGAGTGTGCAACCCAGGCAGACGTGCTGCAAATGTCTTGGCACTAGTGGGACTATAGCAAAGTCCAATAGCCACGTATAGGATGCCACTAGGTACACTGAGTGTGTGCTAGTATAATGGCTTAGTTATAATTAGTTGGAGTGTGCAACGCAGGCAGACGTGCTGCAAATGTCTTGGCACTAGTGGGACTATAGCAAAGTCCAATAGCCACGTATAGGATGCCACTAGGTACACTGAGTGTGTGCTAGTATAATGGCTTAGTTATAATTAGTTGGAGTGTGCAACGCAGGCAGACGTGCTGCAAATGTCTTGGCACTAGTGGGACTATAGCAAAGTCCAATAGCCACGTATAGGATGCCACTAGGTACACTGAGTGTGTGCTAGTATAATGGCTTAGTTATAATTAGTTGGAGTGTGCAACGCAGGCAGACGTGCTGCAAATGTCTTGGCACTAGTGGGACTATAGCAAAGTCCAATATCCACGTATAGGATGCCACTAGGTTCACTGAGTGTGTGCTAGTATAATGGCTTAGTTATTATTAGTTGGAGTGTGCAACGCAGGCAGATGCGCTCTGCAAATGTCTTGGCACTAGTAGGACTATAGCAAAGTCCAATAGCCACGTATAGGATGCCACTAGGTACACTGAGTGTGTGCTAGTATAATGGCTTAGTTATAATTAGTTGGAGTGTGCAACGCAGGCAGACGTGCTGCAAATGTCTTGGCACTAGTGGGACTATAGCAAAGTCCAATAGCCACGTATAGGATGCCACTAGGTACACTGAGTGTGTGCTAGTATAATGGCTTAGTTATAATTAGTTGGAGTGTGCAACGCAGGCAGACGTGCTGCAAATGTCTTGGCACTAGTGGGACTATAGCAAAGTCCAATAGCCACGTATAGGATGCCACTAGGTACACTGAGTGTGTGCTAGTATAATGGCTTAGTTATAATTAGTTGGAGTGTGCAACGCAGGCAGACGTGCTGCAAATGTCTTGGCACTAGTGGGACTATAGCAAAGTCCAATAGCCACGTATAGGATGCCACTAGGTACACTGAGTGTGTGCTAGTATAATGGCTTAGTTATAATTAGTTGGAGTGTGCAACGCAGGCAGACGTGCTGCAAATGTCTTGGCACTAGTGGGACTATAGCAAAGTCCAATAGCCACGTATAGGATGCCACTAGGTACACTGAGTGTGTGCTAGTATAATGGCTTAGTTATAATTAGTTGGAGTGTGCAACGCAGGCAGACGTGCTGCAAATGTCTTGGCACTAGTGGGACTATAGCAAAGTCCAATAGCCACGTATAGGATGCCACTAGGTACACTGAGTGTGTGCTAGTATAATGGCTTAGTTATAATTAGTTGGAGTGTGCAACGCAGGCAGACGTGCTGCAAATGTCTTGGCACTAGTGGGACTATAGCAAAGTCCAATAGCCACGTATAGGATGCCACTAGGTACACTGAGTGTGTGCTAGTATAATGGCTTAGTTATAATTAGTTGGAGTGTGCAACGCAGGCAGACGTGCTGCAAATGTCTTGGCACTAGTGGGACTATAGCAAAGTCCAATAGCCACGTATAGGATGCCACTAGGTACACTGAGTGTGTGCTAGTATAATGGCTTAGTTATAATTAGTTGGAGTGTGCAACGCAGGCAGACGTGCTGCAAATGTCTTGGCACTAGTGGGACTATAGCAAAGTCCAATAGCCACGTATAGGATGCCACTAGGTACACTGAGTGTGTGCTAGTATAATGGCTTAGTTATAATTAGTTGGAGTGTGCAACGCAGGCAGACGTGCTGCAAATGTCTTGGCACTAGTGGGACTATAGCAAAGTCCAATAGCCACGTATAGGATGCCACTAGGTACACTGAGTGTGTGCTAGTATAATGGCTTAGTTATAATTAGTTGGAGTGTGCAACGCAGGCAGACGTGCTGCAAATGTCTTGGCACTAGTGGGACTATAGCAAAGTCCAATAGCCACGTATAGGATGCCACTAGGTACACTGAGTGTGTGCTAGTATAATGGCTTAGTTATAATTAGTTGGAGTGTGCAACCCAGGCAGACGTGCTGCAAATGTCTTGGCACTAGTGGGACTATAGCAAAGTCCAATAGCCACGTATAGGATGCCACTAGGTACACTGAGTGTGTGCTAGTATAATGGCTTAGTTATAATTAGTTGGAGTGTGCAACGCAGGCAGACGTGCTGCAAATGTCTTGGCACTAGTGGGACTATAGCAAAGTCCAATAGCCACGTATAGGATGCCACTAGGTACACTGAGTGTGTGCTAGTATAATGGCTTAGTTATAATTAGTTGGAGTGTGCAACGCAGGCAGACGTGCTGCAAATGTCTTGGCACTAGTGGGACTATAGCAAAGTCCAATAGCCACGTATAGGATGCCACTAGGTACACTGAGTGTGTGCTAGTATAATGGCTTAGTTATAATTAGTTGGAGTGTGCAACGCAGGCAGACGTGCTGCAAATGTCTTGGCACTAGTGGGACTATAGCAAAGTCCAATAGCCACGTATAGGATGCCACTAGGTACACTGAGTGTGTGCTAGTATAATGGCTTAGTTATAATTAGTTGGAGTGTGCAACGCAGGCAGACGTGCTGCAAATGTCTTGGCACTAGTGGGACTATAGCAAAGTCCAATAGCCACGTATAGGATGCCACTAGGTACACTGAGTGTGTGCTAGTATAATGGCTTAGTTATAATTAGTTGGAGTGTGCAACGCAGGCAGACGTGCTGCAAATGTCTTGGCACTAGTGGGACTATAGCAAAGTCCAATAGCCACGTATAGGATGCCACTAGGTACACTGAGTGTGTGCTAGTATAATGGCTTAGTTATAATTAGTTGGAGTGTGCAACGCAGGCAGACGTGCTGCAAATGTCTTGGCACTAGTGGGACTATAGCAAAGTCCAATAGCCACGTATAGGATGCCACTAGGTACACTGAGTGTGTGCTAGTATAATGGCTTAGTTATAATTAGTTGGAGTGTGCAACGCAGGCAGACGTGCTGCAAATGTCTTGGCACTAGTGGGACTATAGCAAAGTCCAATAGCCACGTATAGGATGCCACTAGGTACACTGAGTGTGTGCTAGTATAATGGCTTAGTTATAATTAGTTGGAGTGTGCAACGCAGGCAGACGTGCTGCAAATGTCTTGGCACTAGTGGGACTATAGCAAAGTCCAATAGCCACGTATAGGATGCCACTAGGTACACTGAGTGTGTGCTAGTATAATGGCTTAGTTATAATTAGTTGGAGTGTGCAACGCAGGCAGACGTGCTGCAAATGTCTTGGCACTAGTGGGACTATAGCAAAGTCCAATAGCCACATATAGGATGCCACTAGGTACACTGAGTGTGTGCTAGTATAATGGCTTAGTTATAATTAGTTGGAGTGTGCAACGCAGGCAGACGTGCTGCAAATGTCTTGGCACTAGTGGGACTATAGCAAAGTCCAATAGCCACGTATAGGATGCCACTAGGTACACTGAGTGTGTGCTAGTATAATGGCTTAGTTATAATTAGTTGGAGTGTGCAACGCAGGCAGACGTGCTGCAAATGTCTTGGCACTAGTGGGACTATAGCAAAGTCCAATAGCCACGTATAGGATGCCACTAGGTACACTGAGTGTGTGCTAGTATAATGGCTTAGTTATAATTAGTTGGAGTGTGCAACGCAGGCAGACGTGCTGCAAATGTCTTGGCACTAGTGGGACTATAGCAAAGTCCAATAGCCACGTATAGGATGCCACTAGGTACACTGAGTGTGTGCTAGTATAATGGCTTAGTTATAATTAGTTGGAGTGTGCAACGCAGGCAGACGTGCTGCAAATGTCTTGCCACTAGTGGGACTATAGCAAAGTCCAATAGCCACGTATAGGATGCCACTAGGTACACTGAGTGTGTGCTAGTATAATGGCTTAGTTATAATTAGTTGGAGTGTGCAACGCAGGCAGATGCGCTCTGCAAATGTCTTGGCACTAGTAGGACTATAGCAAAGTCCAATAGCCACGTATAGGATGCCACTAAAAAACACTTAGTGTGTGCAAGTATAATGGCTTAGTTATAATTAGTTGGAGTGTGCAACGCAGGCAGATGCGCTCTGCAAATGTCTTGGCACTAGTGGGACTATAGCAAAGTCCAATAGCCACGTATAGGATGCCACTAGGTACACTGAGTGTTTGCTAGTAAAATTGCTTAGTTTAAAAAAGTTGTAGTGTGCAATGCAGGCAGACGTGCTCTGCAAATGTCTTTGCACTAGTGGGACTATAGCAAAGTCCAATAGCCACGTATAGGATGCCACTAGGTACACTGAGTGTTTGCTAGTAAAATTGCTTAGTTTAAAAAACTTGGAGTGTGCAATGCAGGCAGATGTGCTCTGCTAATGTCTTTGCACTAGTGGGACTATAGAAAAGTCCAATAGCCACGTATAGGATGCCACTAGGTACACTGAGTGTGTGCTAGTATAATGGCTTAGTTATAATTCGTTGGAGTGTGCAACGCAGGCAGATGCGCTCTGCAAATGTCTTGGCACTAGTGGGACTATAGCAAAGTCCAATAGCCACGTATAGGATGCCACTAGGTACACTGAGTGTTTGCTAGTAAAATTGCTTAGTTTAAAAAAGTTGTAGTGTGCAATGCAGACAGACGTGCTCTGCAAATGTCTTTGCACTAGTGGGACTATAGCAAAGTCCAATAGCCACGTATAGGATGCCACTAGGTACACTGAATGTTTGCTAGTATAATGGCTTACTTAGAATGAGTTGGAGTGTGCAGAGGACAAGAGGGTACAGTGGCAGGATTGTGGTGCTCTGGGTAGAGGAATGGAAGCCTGCCTTTCTATTCCCTCCTAATGGTGAAATGCAGGGAGGAAATCCCTGACCTGGGCTACACAGACGCTGTTGCTGTTTGCAGGACCTGTCACTTATGGCTCTCTGACCCTGCCGCTTTGAGCCCTTAAAAGGACTGCTAGAATGTGCTCTCCCTAAGCTGTCTAACGCTGTGTATGCAGCGCATACAGCTGTATCGGCTATAGGACTCAGGAGGACGGAGCTGCGACACTGATGTCTGACACCAAAGACGCAGAAGGCAGATAATGGCGTTCGTGAAGAAAATGTCCGGTTTTATAATGCAGGGACATGTGACATGCAGATCCTATCACACATGCCGTTGCTTCTCTGGCTCAAAGTCCACTTAGCTGTGTGTGTGTCTGTGATTGGCTGACATGCTGGCCCGCCCCACAAGACGCGCGCGCTTAGGGAAGGAAGACAAGAAAAAAAAAAAAAAAATGGCGATCGCCATTATAGAAACAGCAGTGATCTGAAGGCGCTGTTCACGCACACTATACACTGAAATGTGATAATAGTTTGATTCACAGAGTGACTTACACTATTACAGCAGAAACCAAGCTAGGATTTAGCTGTTTTTTGGCTGCTAGAACCGTTCTCGAACGTTTCTAGAACTATCGAGCTTTTGCAAAAAGCTCGAGTTCTAGTTCGATCTAGAACATGCCCCAAAATCAATTGAGCCGCGAACTGGAGAACCACGAACCACGAACCGCGCTCAACTCTACTCTGCACCAAGTGATCCTTTAGATTACGATTTTTACGAGCTGTCAATGCTGGATAGCTGGGGAGCACCAATTTCAATGCTGGCTCAGTCATCAAAATAGGCCAATGTTTGCGCAATATTCCCCTGATATCCTCCCATTGATTATTATATGTTGACACAAAACGTATGGTAGAATCGTAACCTTTTTTATTTCCTTTGTGGACAAGGAGTTGGTCTCTAGGTGTGTTTTTGGCCCTACCATACCCTCGTTTAATGTCTCTAAGACTATAGCCTCTATCACTAAACCGATTCTTGAGATCAAGTGCCTGCTGTTCAAAAGATTGATCCGTGGAGCAGACTCTTCGAGCACGCAAGAACTGCCCCGTTGGAATCGCTCTAATGGTAGAGGGCAGATGTGCTGATGACGCGGGCAAAAGACTGTTAACAGAGGTTTCTTTTCTGAAGATTGTCGTTTGAATAGTCCGATCAGGCAAAGTCATCACCTTAATATCCAGGAAATCAACCTCTATTGGGTCCCATTTATAGGTAAGTCTGATATTTAAATCATTGCAATTGAGGGATGTGATAAAGTCCTGGAGTTCATGGTCGGTTCCCCTCCAGAAAATAAGGATGTCATCAATGTATCTAAGCCAGCACTGCACTGGGGAGGCGGCGCAGGCCCCGTCATATATACAGTATATAGCACTGAGCCATTATATACAGTATATAGGACTGAGCCCTTATATACAGTATGTAGGACTGAGCCCTTATATACAGTATATAGGACTGAGCCCTTATATACAGTATATAGGACTGAGCCCTTATATACAGTATATAGGAATGAGCCCTTATATACAGTATATAGGACTGAGCCCTTATATACTGTATATAGGACTGATCCACTATATGCAGTATACAGCACTGAGCCCTTCTATACAGTATATAGGACTCAGCCACTATATACAGTATATAGCACTGAGCCCTTATATACAGTATATAGCACTGAGCCCTTCTATACAGTATATAGGACTGAGCCCTTATATACAGTATATAGGACTGAGCCCTTATATACTGTATATAGGACTGATCCACTATATACAGTATATAGGACTCAGCCACTATATACAGTATATAGCACTGAGCCCTTATATACAGTATATAGCACTGAGCCCTTATATACAGTATATAGGACTGAGCCCTTATATACAGTATATAGGAATGAGCCCTTATATACAGTATATAGGACTGAGCCCTTATATACTGTATATAGGACTGATCCACTATATGCAGTATATAGCACTAAGCCCTTCTATACAGTATATAGGACTCAGCCACTATATACAGTATATAGCACTGAGCCCTTCTATACAGTATATAGGACTGAGCCCTTATATACAGTATATAGGACTAAGCCCTTATATACTGTATATAGGACTGATCCACTATATACAGTATATAGGACTCAGCCACTTTATACAGTATATAGCACTGAGCCCTTATATACAGTATATAGCACTGAGCCCTTATATACAGTATATAGCACTGAGCCCTTATATACAGTATATAGCACTGAGCCCTTCTATACAGTATATAGGACTCAGCCACTATATACAGTATATAGGACTGAGACCTTATATACAGTATGTAGCACGGAGCCACTATATACAGTATATAGGAATCAGCCACTATATACAGTATATATCACTGAGCCCTTATATACATTATATAGCACTGAGCCCTTATATACAGTATATAGCACTGATCCCTTATATACAGTATATAAGACTGAGCCCTTATATACTGTATATAGGACTGATCCACTATATACAGTATAAAGGACTCAGCCACTATATACAGTATATAGCACTGAGCCCTTATATACAGTATATAGCACTGAGCCCTTCTATACAGTATATAGGACTCAGCCACTATATACAGTATATAGGACTGATCCACTATATACAGTATATAGCACTGAGCCCTTATATACAGTATATAGGACTGAGCCCTTATATACTGTATATAGGACTGATCCACTATATACAGTATATAGGACTCAGCCACTATATACAGTATATAGCACTGAGCCCTTATATACAGTATATAGCACTGAGCCCTTATATACAGTATATAGGACTGAGCCCTTATATACAGTATATAGGAATGAGCCCTTATATACAGTATATAGGACTGAGCCCTTATATACTGTATATAGGACTGATCCACTATATGCAGTATATAGCACTAAGCCCTTCTATACAGTATATAGGACTCAGCCACTATATACAGTATATAGCACTGAGCCCTTCTATACAGTATATAGGACTGAGCCCTTATATACAGTATATAGGACTAAGCCCTTATATACTGTATATAGGACTGATCCACTATATACAGTATATAGGACTCAGCCACTTTATACAGTATATAGCACTGAGCCCTTATATACAGTATATAGCACTGAGCCCTTATATACAGTATATAGCACTGAGCCCTTATATACAGTATATAGCACTGAGCCCTTCTATACAGTATATAGGACTCAGCCACTATATACAGTATATAGGACTGAGACCTTATATACAGTATGTAGCACGGAGCCACTATATACAGTATATAGGAATCAGCCACTATATACAGTATATATCACTGAGCCCTTATATACATTATATAGCACTGAGCCCTTATATACAGTATATAGCACTGATCCCTTATATACAGTATATAAGACTGAGCCCTTATATACTGTATATAGGACTGATCCACTATATACAGTATAAAGGACTCAGCCACTATATACAGTATATAGCACTGAGCCCTTATATACAGTATATAGCACTGAGCCCTTCTATACAGTATATAGGACTCAGCCACTATATACAGTATATAGGACTGATCCACTATATACAGTATATAGCACTGAGCCCTTATATACAGTATATAGGACTGAGCCCTTATATACTGTATATAGGACTGATCCACTATATACAGTATATAGCACTGAGCCCTTATATACAGTATATAGCACTGAGCCAACTTATGTTATGTGCTGCACTTACCAGAAGGTGAGGCAGCACCCAAGTCCGCAGGGGAGAATGCCCCTGGGCTGGTGGTCCCAGACGATGCCGCTTCTGGAGGTGGTGTGGAAAGTGGAATATTGGAACCGTCTGTTGGTGGCATAGCTGGTGGAGCTGGAGGCGGCCTTGCGGGTGGAGCTGGAGGAACTGGAACATCTTCTGGTGGTCCTAGGGATAGGTGTTAGCTAATATTTAGCGGAATTCTAATTTAAGTAAGTAGATTATTATAGTTTATTATAGTTTAGTATAGTTATTATAGTTGACTTTAGGGGTGGGGGTTAGGGGTGGGGCTTAGCCTAGGGAGAATGGGGGGACAGGGGAGCCAGCAATGGACAGGGTAAGAGGCGAGTATCATGAGGAGGAACTTTTTTTAATACAGTTGCGGTAATTGGCGTCATTTTTAAACCGCCTGTCACCACGTGTACAGCCCTGGGGGGGGGGCTAAGCCACCTCCCCTGTGGTGTAGCACAAGTCTCCATGTACCTAATAAAGCTCCATGTACTTGGAGCTCAAGTGGACAGCGTGGTCGGGGTTAATAAGTAAACCCCACTTCACTACACCCGGTCTACAGAACTCACGGCGATGTCTCTGCCTCTGTTCCCGGATTCTGGCTATGAGATCCCCACACTTGTATCGCAGATCCGCCAGTTTTTTCTGGATCTGCTTTATGGTCCGCTCCACTCTTAACTTGCGCTGCAGGCCGCGGGCGATCCTCCGAAGGACCATCTGTTTATGGAGAACAGGATGCTCGTGCTCCCCATCATAATCCCAATCATCGATTTTTTAGATTAATATTCAAAGAAAACCACAGCCGCACCATGATTTACCAGATGAAATTATAAATAATAAACATCATAATATGTATAGACAGGATCCTGGATGGGGACTGAGGATAAGTCGCAATAATTTACCAAGAAGAGAGAGAACAATACGACCAACATCCAAAGTGCAAAAAGTGAGATCTTTATTGAGGGTAGGTGCAGGGCGGCACAATACAAGTGGAACCACAGACAACAAACACTGACAATATGTGCACAGTATATCACAAATTGTAGATGCATCTATGTACAGATCACATAACTCCAATCTCTAGTGCATATGGGAGACCCTTGATTGTGTATACAGATTCAGAAGTATGAAATTCAAAAAAGTGGACAAATTATCACAGGGGAGGGAAGGATTGCTATTATGTCCCTCAGGATGTATTATAGAATCCAGAATATCCCAGATATGTGTTAATTAATAAAATCGCATTATATACATAGCATGTGCTGTTGTCAATCTCAAACTGACATACTGGGTATCAGAAACTAAGCTGAAAGGATCTATAGAAAAATGGAAAGATGTGTACCACAGATTTAATGGTCACAAAAAAGAGGAAAAATTTCCCCACATCTCCCAACCATCAGAGATGTCCACTTAATAACAGTATGTTAATGTTTCACAAGGGAATCCCACAGTGCCTAAAGGAATGATGTAATCAATACTGTATACACAGTCCAAAAAATTCTACTTAGTAATAGCCACAATTGGCCTTATTAATAGACTGTGATCCTAACTATCATAGATGGTACACAACCATAACAAACCAATATAAGCGGTCTGCACCACTATGTGTGCTGGAAAGAGAGAGAGACATTTGTATGTATCTCAATCATGTAGGTCCGCTTATTATAGCTCAAGTACCTACATGCAAGGGAAACCATACCCCAATCGTGGCACACATATGGTACAGCACTATACCTGAATATTGATAGTCAGTGGGTGTTGTCCGCGTCCTTCCCGACGGCCGTTTCGGCGAGATGCCTTCGTCAGGGGGCCCCCTGACGAAGGCATCTCGCCGAAACATACTGTTATTAAGTGGACATCTCTGATGGTTGGGAGATGTGGGGAAATTTTTCCTCTTTTTTGTGACCATTAAATCTGTGGTACACATCTTTCCATTTTTCTATAGATCCTTTCAGCTTAGTTTCTGATACCCAGTATGTCAGTTTGAGATTGACAACAGCACATGCTATGTATATAATGCGATTTTATTAATTAACACATATCTGGGATATTCTGGATTCTATAATACATCCTGAGGGACATAATAGCAATCCTTCCCTCCCCTGTGATAATTTGTCCACTTTTTTGAATTTCATACTTCTGAATCTGTATACACAATCAAGGGTCTCCCATATGCACTAGAGATTGGAGTTATGTGATCTGTACATAGATGCATCTACAATTTGTGATATACTGTGCACATATTGTCAGTGTTTGTTGTCTGTGGTTCCACTTGTATTGTGCCGCCCTGCACCTACCCTCAATAAAGATCTCACTTTTTGCACTTTGGATGTTGGTCGTATTGTTCTCTCTCTTCTTGATTTTTTAGATTAAGTACACCTCTTCAGCCTGCCCCCAGGGTAAGGAACGTCTCCTGGATGCCATGTCGCCGACTATAAACAAAGACATCAGACTTCCTTTGACGTTGGGAATAGCGTCATGGGGCGCTAGCGTCACTTTAAGAGTGCAGCTGCGTCTCCGTCTGCCGGGAACGCAGTAGCGTCGCCGGAATTAGGGAATGCAGCTGCGTCTCTGGCCAGAAGGGAACGTTGGTGTGTGCACTAATTGTACAAGTGTGAATGTCTATGTATCTATCTAATAGATAGATGTATAGATATGGAATTAGGCATGTGTTTGTATATATGTATGTCGGATATTATGTATGTGTGTATTAAGATATATATATATATATATATATATATATATATACAGTGCCTACAAGTAGTATTCAACCCCCTGCAGATTTAGCAGGTTTGATAAGATGCAAATAAGTTAGAGCCTGCAAACTTCAAACAAGAGCAGGATTTATTAACAGATGCATAAATCTTACAAACCAACAAGTTATGTTGCTCAGTTAAATTTTAATACATTTTCAACATAAAAGTGTGAGTCAATTATTATTCAACCCCTAGGTTTAATATTTTTTGGAATAACCCTTGTTTGCAATTACAGCTAATAATCGTCTTTTATAAGACCTGATCAGGCCGCCACAGGTCTCTGGAGTTATCTTGGCCCACTCCTCCATGCAGATCTTCTCCAAGTTATCTAGGTTCTTTGGGTGTCTCATGTGGACTTTAATCTTGAGCTCCTTCCACAAGTTTTCAATTGGGTTAAGGTCAGGAGACTGACTAGGCCACTGCAACACCTTGATTTTTTCCCTCATGAACCAGGCCTTGGTTTTCTTGGCTGTGTGCTTTGGGTTGTTGTCTTGTTGGAAGATTAAATGACGACCCATCTTAAGATCCTTGATGGAGGAGCGGAGGTTCTTGGCCAAAATCTCCAGGTAGGCCGTGCTATCCATCTTCCCATGGATGCGGACCAGATGGCCAGGCCCCTTGGCTGAGAAACAGCCCCACAGCATGATGCTGCCACCACCATGCTTGACTGTAGGGATGGTATTCTTGGGGTCGTATGCAGTGCCATCCAGTCTCCAAACGTCACGTGTGTGGTTGGCACCAAAGTTCTCGATCTTGGTCTCATCAGACCAGAGAACCTTGAACCAGTCTGTCTCAGAGTCCTCCAAGTGATCATGAGCAAACTGTAGACGAGCCTTGACATGACGCTTTGAAAGTAAAGGTACCTTACAGGCTTGTCTGGAACGGAGACCATTGCGGTGGAGTACGTTACTTATGGTATTGACTGAAACCAATGTCCCCACTGCCATGAGATCTT
Organism: Anomaloglossus baeobatrachus; assembly: GCF_048569485.1. Lineage (NCBI taxonomy): Eukaryota > Metazoa > Chordata > Amphibia > Anura > Aromobatidae > Anomaloglossus > Anomaloglossus baeobatrachus. The sequence continues at coordinate 212,558,357 of NC_134359.1, read as the reverse complement.
CCCGGAGCTCCTTCCTTGTTGTCCGTGGGTTAGCCTTGACTCTTCGGACAAGCCTGGCCTCGGCACGGGTGGAAACTTTCAAAGGCTGTCCAGGCCGTGGAAGGCTAACAGTAGTTCCATAAGCCTTCCACTTCCGGATGATGCTCCCAACAGTGGAGACAGGTAGGCCCAACTCCTTGGAAAGGGTTTTGTACCCCTTGCCAGCCTTGTGGCCCTCCACGATCTTGTCTCTGATGGCCTTGGAATGCTCCTTTGTCTTTCCCATGTTGACCAAGTATGAGTTCTGTTCACAAGTTTGGGGAGGGTCTTAATTAGTCAGAAATGGCTGGAAAAAGAGATAATTAATCCAAACATGGGAAGCTCATTGTTCTTTGTGCCTGAAATACTTCTTAATACTTTAGGGGAACCAAACAGAATTCTTGTGGTTTGAGGGGTTGAATAATAAATGACCCTCTGAATAAACTTTTCACAATTTAAAAAAAAAAATAAAAAAAGAAATAATATTCTTTTTTGCTTCAGTGCATTTCACACTTCCAGGGTGATCTACAGTCCACATGTCACAATGCCAAGTTAATTCCGAATGTGTAAACCTGCTAAATCTGCAGGGGGTTGAATACTACTTGTAGGCACTGTATGTATCTGTTTTCGTATCTGTGTGTGCATATACATATTCATATAAATACGTATGTGTACATGGATGAATGTTTACATTAGAGTACACGGATGTATATGCGTGTACGTGTATATATATATATGTTGCTGAATAAGCATGTGTATACATATTTACAAACTGCTTAGTAGTGAAACAATGACAAAAAAAGCTGTGCTAAAATAAAACAAAAATTTTTTTGGACGTATCAATACAGAAAATAAAAAGTAGGGTATCAGTAGGCAACTATAACATCTGCTTAGCGAACTATAATATCTGCTGCTGCCAAGTAACAGCACCTGGACTGTTAAAATATTCACAGTACTTTTCACGGCAGGTCTTCGCATCATGTGTGTTTCTGCCATGTGCGAATGTTTGCAGGTCTGCAATAGCAGCAGTGTCTTGACGCCATTCACTGGGCTCCACTGCCCCATTGGCCGTATCCACAGAGTCCACAAAGCCAGGTGGACTGTACGCAACAGTATCGCGCTGGCGTAGAAAGTTGTGCAACACGCAACACGCCAACACAACAGAGTCTATTGACTCTAGCTTCAAGTTAATAGACGTGTGGAACACTCTAAAGCAATTTGCCATAGTACCAAAGGCATTTTCTACAACACGTCGCGCCCTTGATAAATGGTAATTATAAATATGTCTTTCATCCATAAGAGTTTTCTGGGGGAATGGTTTGATAAGATTTGGAAGAAGCGGGAAGGCTTCATCGTCGATAAAAACAGAATTAGGGTTGCCGGTAGTCTGAAAGTTTGGAGGCAAGTTCAAGTCACCGTTCAGCAATCGCTCTCCAAAACGTGTGTGCTCTAATACACCACCATCGGAAACCCTCCCGTTCATGCCAACATCAACATTTATGAATTCGTAGTTGGCATTAACAAGGGCCATCAAGATGATGCTGAAATATCCTTTATAGTTATAGAAATAGGATCCGGAGTTGTGGGGTTGGGTGATGCGCACGTTTCCTGTCCAATGCCCCACCGCAGTTCGGGAACTGCCAAATTCGCTCAAAATCAGAAGCAATTTTTTTCCATTCCTCCTGTGTTTTGGGAAACCGCACGTAGGAACATAGACTTTGAACAATCGCTCTGCATGTCTCTGGAATTAGAACGCTCAGAAGGGAACTTGAAACTGCTGCTGAAAAATGCAGGTCCTGCAGTGAGCGTCCAGTGGCTAGGAATCTCAGCGTGACTGCCAATCTTTCGTCTGCAGGGACAGCAGCACGCATCAGTGTATCCTTCCGCTGAATGAGTGGCGTAACCATTTCCAGCAACATTTTGAAGGACTCTTCTGACATCCGCAGATAGTTTCGGAAATCTTGAGGATCCTTGTCATCAAGCTCTCTCAGAAGTTGGATGTGGGATATTTCGGACCTCTTCAGCAACCACTCTCTGGTCCACATGCGACGCTTTCGTTTCAACGCCTCTCAAGCATCCTTGCATTATCTCGTCGCCGAGATTCCTCCATCAGCAATGCAGCAACAACAGCACGCTCTGCATCGGTCATGATGTGCAAACTGCTAAAATACAATGTAAAGATGAGAGAAGTTGCAACAAAATCATTACACATGTACATGTTAAATGTCAATGAGAACTGTATTCCATGTATGTGAACAGATACTGCACGGACCTCCAGTATGGGTGTTTACACAGATAGAAGGCAAGCCCTCCATTTGGTAGCCAGTGTAGAAGCATGACAACAATACAGAATAGGAGTTATGGATTGCACATGTCAGAAAATAAAATGGAAACACTATAAAGATCAGAATGTGATCACTACAAAAATCAGAATGTGATCGCTACAAAAATCAGAATGTGATCGCTACAAAAATCAGAATGTGATCGCTACAAAAATCAGAATGTGATCACTACAAAAATCAGAATGTGATTGCTACAAAAATCAGAATGTGATCGCTACAAAAATCAGAATGTGATCGCTACAAAAATCAGAATGTGAACGCTACAAAAATCAGAATGTGAACGCTACAAAAATGATGCTAACCGTAATTTATATTGACTTTATAGTATTGCAGACCAGCACGCTCAGGAACACAGGAACAGAGTAGCTTTGAAACAAAGGACGGAAGAGCTTTAAGTTGCCTCCTATTCAGTGAAAGCCACCAATCAGAAACACTACAGCGACCACCAATCGGAGGTAAGGGGGCGGGAAAGGGAACGCTATAGCACGCCTACGGGCTGGGTTCTAAGTTGCTAGTGATGTCGTTGTAAAGGTGTCAAACACACGGATGCATGCTGCACAGCAGGAAACAAAGGACCCAAAAATGTTCCTGAATGATTTGTAGCGATCAGCAACTTCCCAGCAGGGGCCAGGTCGCTGATGTGTTTCACACACTGCAATGTCGCTGGGAAGGTCGCTATTACGTCACAAAACCGGTGACGTTACAGCGATGTCGTTTGCGATGTTGCAGTGTGTAAAGCCACCTTTAGAGAGCTGTCCCACCCACACCAAGCTCCAATAGAGATTGTACAATGACAGAGACGTGTGAATCACAGGAGGGGTTGTGACATTGTAGTCCAGTAATCATAATCACTAGGTGATAAATCCTTTTGTATACATAAACAACAGCACACAACCTGATAAGAGATTTATAGTTAATTTTTGTTTTTTTAACCCCTACAACAAGCTGTCTTCAGATTATATTCCAAAAACTTCCTGACAGATTTTTTTTAAGCATAATTAATTGAGGTGTGTCATGTTGTAAAAAAAACAATTCATATGTGTCTTCTAAGGAAAGTGTTTGAACATTGTGGAATAGCAAGGACATCAGAGAAACACATTGGACGACGACGCTAATTGGGGGTACCCTTAACAATAGGTGCATTTAGAAAGTATGTAAAGTTGAATGAACTACAACAACATAGCTGTTTATGTGTAAAATTCCTTTTATGAGCAATTTTTTTAAACAAATTATTCATCTTTTCTTCTTGTAGACATTTTTTACCTTTAAATTATAATTAGACCATGATCATTTCATACTGTTTAAATTTATTTTTGTATTTAATAGGCAACCATTAATTTATCTTGATCAGAGGAATGATCCATCAATCTCTATTAACTCTGTATAATTTTATTAAAATAATTTTAAGGCTAAAATAACATTTATTGTTTTAAATTACCCATCCCATAACAAAAGTTGCTTAACCCTAAAAAAAAAATCGGCTGTACATAGGTGTCAGCACAGAAATTATTTCATGGCAATAGCCAGCAGTACAGATAGGCCTGCAATGTGTAAAGGAAAAGTTGAAGGCATGTGTTAGAAGTACTTTGCATGTTGCGACATCGCTACTGCGATATCGTCGGGGTCAAATCGAAAGTGACGCACATCCAGCGCCAGTAACGACGTCGCAACGTGTAAAGCCTAGATGTGACGATAAACGATCGCAAAAGCTTCGTAAATCGGTGATCTGTGTAGTGTCGGACATTTTTATTATGTCGCACCGATAGGAGATACGATGTTGTTCGTCGTTCCTGCGGCAGCACACATCACTGTGTGTGACACCGCAGGAACAAGAAACATCTCCTTACCTGCCTCCACCGACTATGCGGAAGGAAGGAGGGGGGCGGGATGTTATGTCCCGCTCATCTCCACCCCTCCACTTCTATTGGCCGCCTAACATGTGACATCGCTGTGATGCCGCACGACCCACCCCCTTAGGAAGAAGGCGGGTCGCCAACCAGAGTGACGTCGCAGGACAGGTAAGTGCGTGTGACGCTGCCGTAGCGATAATGTCGCTACGGCAGCTATCACAAGATATCGCATGTGCGATGGGGGAGGGTACTATCACGCTCTTCATCACTAGCATCGGCTACTGATGTCGCAGTGTGCAAAGTACCCCTTAGAGTTTAAGGTCAGATGAGGTGGAATCTAGTTTAGGATAGAGTAGGAAGTTTCTGGGAAGAGGTGGGGAAACAAGGGGTACATTAAAAATAGAGGAGGCGCTGAGGACTGAGGACATTTTCCATGATGATTCAAGATCTGTTAACGACAAAATGGACCCAATACTGTTGCCATCCTTGAAAGAAGCAGTGTAGAGATATCAAAAAAATAGTAGCTCCAGGAGCAGTTGAACTTTGAGCTAGACCTTCACAGCAACCCAGTGTGCCCACCTGCTAGAAATTGGCATCCTACAGAATGCGTAAGCTCTGATATGCCTCACCACTTCAGGTGTAGAAGAAGAAAATTGCACACCCTTCAGCAAGTTCTTGAGACCAGGTGAGCGTCTCCATAGGCTGAAGCACTCAGAAAAAGTCTGGACCACAATGCCATCACAGAAGGCGAAGAACATGCGGCCTCCGCTTTATCCCATGAGGTAGCTTTGGCCTCCTCCATTGCCACAATGAATTTCTAGTAAACAGTAAAAAAGAAAAACACAACGCATAGAAACATTTTTTTTATTAGAAATAAAACAAAAAAAGTAGAGCCTCCATCTTTATTGTAAAAAATCCTTAGCCCGACGTAGTCCACAGTGAGAGCCATGTCAGCTCTGCTTCATCGCTGGGTAAACACAAGTGTTTCTACAGAGCGAGCAGCAGAGACAGCCATGTCAGATTTGCTTCATCGCTCTGTACAGAGCAATACGCAGGCTAACAATGAGGGTATGATTCCACTTGCGTCTCACATTGCATCACTCCACATGGCCTGACACTCTCCAGATAGGGGCGGCTCAGCTGCATGGAAATACATGCAGCCGACACGCTCCTGTCGGGAGAGTGTGCGACGTGCCGCATGATGCGATGCAAGACTCGCACAGTGACAGTCAACTTTCAATCGAGTCCATGGCAGCCATGAACTTGGGTGAACCCTGACATCACCGTGAACACGGCCGAAAACAGCTGAAGACTGCCGAGTGACGAGCAGTGCAGTGAATACCCCCGAAAGTTAACAGGACCTTCCATTACATTATAGCCATGTGACCAGTCTGTAAGCCAATGTCTGTACAACATTCACACCAGACTGGTTACATGGCTATGACATCATGGAAGGTCCTGTAAGTCAGTGGTGGTTACCCCGGGGGCACAGCAATGATGGTTGAGTCAAGAATGTACGGGCTCCTGCCTGGTTAGTGGGCGTGACTGGCCTGGTTGGTGGGCATAGCTGGCTTGGTTGGGGGCATGACAATGTTTCTTCCTCTCCACTATAATCATGCAAGGGAGTTTCACCTCCCCTGCACCTCCTCATTTAGAGGTCTTACCCCCAGACCCCGTTTCTCTTATAACCAACTCTATGCCCATGTGGACTTAGAGAAAGAATGTTTATTCCCTCTGGAAAAGTCCGGCTGGAAACATCAGGCTGCATTTTGAACATGCCCCATCACATGACAAGTTACATCATACCGAGCAGGAGCCCAAACACTAGCATCTACCCAGCAATGATCGGACGCGGAAGCATAATGGCCAGGAGACATAGTCTGCAGGACGCATCGCGAGACCTGTAAGTACTCATAATGGTTTTTAATATTGTGCTTGCTTTTATAGCCCCTGGACGCAAACTGGACCCGAACTGTAACACGAGCTTCCCAGGAAAGCTCATATTAGGGATCGTGTGCACAAACACCATGTGTTCGGTACGGACCCCAAACTTTACAGTTCGAGTTTGCCCATCACTACTAGTGACATGTGGCCACACTGGAGGCAGAAAAAGATAGGATAATAAAAAACATTAGAGAGAAGATAGAGGCATTAATCAAAGGACAGATGAAATATAAAGAGGTTAGCAAAAGATTTTTTTTGTTCTTTTTCAGCCCTGTCTAGAAGGTTTGATTTGCCTTGAACTCATTCAAGGTGAATCGAATTTCCATAACAAGTTTCGATAAGTTGAATTTTGGAACGTATTCATTTACAGCGATATCCTCATTGTTTTAAGTTCTCAGGTTAAAGAAAGTGGAAAGATTTCAAGCAATAAAAACTGAAAAGAGAATAAAAACAATAGTGTACAGAACATAAGCAGCTGATTTCACTTTTACAAGTTTCTGTTCGAGTATTTTTTAAATTTAATTTAAAAATTTAAGTCTGGCCTCCACTAACAAGCAAGCCATCCTACCTCAGCCCTTCCTTTATATTCTTGTAGTGGATTTGTTTCTTCTTACAACACTTTTTGACGGCCAATATTAAACACTTAACGGATACTATTACAAAAAAAAACTTCTTTTCTCACTTTATGTATTAACTATGCAGTTCAAGTATATTGTACATTAAAAATATACCATAAGTAATTTATTCCTCCTTATGTTGGAGGAAAATATGTAAATCCTAGCAACTAAATTGTTCAACATAAAAAATAGTGACCTTGTTAAAATGAATATCTATTTACAGTTGCCCTTTTTTAAATTACTGTTTCCAGCAGGTGAAATAGAGATTTAGAATTTTACATTAATACTTTTGTAGATGCTCTTAACAAAAAAAAAATAATAATTGCAAATCGTAATTTTATTCCTGAATTGAATAACTGAAATAATGGAACTAAAGATGCAAATAGATGTGAAAAATATATATGTATGTTCAATATAGATACTTTGAAATAAAACAGAAGAATAATTATTAACCCCTTCACCCCCGGCAATTTTTCATTTTTCGATTTTTCCTCCCCTACTTCCAAAAGCCATAACTTGTTTTCCACCAATATTGCCATATGAGGGCCTGTTTTTTTGTATGGCAAGTTGTATTTTTCAATGAAACTGTTAGTTTTACTAATTAGTGTACTGGAAAAAGGGAAAAAAATCAAAGTGCATTGAAATTACAAAAAAAGGTCAATTGTACAATAGTTTTGGGGGTCTTTTATTCAACCTGATCACTGCATGGTAAAACTCATTTGACATTATGATGCCTGACATTGGTATGAGTTTGTAGATACCAAACATATATGCATTTACTTTTATCTAAGTGATGAAAAAAAAATCAGAATTTAATTTAAGAAAGGAATACCACTTTTGTCACCATTTTCCGAGATCTGTAGCATTCTCATTTTTCAGGATCTGGAGCTCAGTGTCATCTTATTTTTTTGCGTCTTGATGTGGTGTTTTTAAACATACTATTTTTCTTTAGATTTAACTTTTTGAAAGCCTATTATTGCATTTTAAAGCAATGTTGTGGCCACCAAAAAATGAAACTTTGGCGTTTGGAATTATTTTTCTCACTACTCAGTGTGCCGATCAATTTATTTGATTTTATTTTTTGATAGATCGGGCATTTCTTCAAGCGGCGATACCAAATATGTGTATTTCTTTATTTTTTTTAGTGTTTTATTTTTAATGGGGTGAAAGGGGAGTGAATTGAACTTTTAGTTTTTTTTTAATTTATTCATATTTTTTCAAATCTTTTTTAAATTTTTTATTGATTTTACTAGTCCCCAGGGGACTTTATCACTGTAATGTACGATCGATTGTGCTGATCAGAGCGATGCTACAGCACAAGTAGGTTGTCCAGTAATGGAAGTTGTTCCCATGTCTCTTGTCACTTTAAGGCATGTCAATTGTTTTTGCCATTTGAGTTTTGAACTGCAAAGCTGAGTTTTTGCCCAAATTTCTGCTGCAAAAAAGGCACCTTTTTGAACAGCATAGTGTGCACAAGAAACCCAAATTCCCATAGACTTTGCTTGAAAAGCAGAACACATCCATTTTGGCATTAAACACTGCAGTTGAAAAAGCAGGCAAAAAGCAGGTAAAAAGCAACGTGGATACATAACCTTATGTCCCACACGTACACCTCGAACACCCCACCTTCTTACACTTCTAGCACAACCTTGTTGTAATTTACCACTCATGGTTGATGTACCCTTCTCCTTTCAAACAGATGTCACGCAACCCTACACCCACACCTGTCAGACACTTGACACAAAAGAAAAATTTCTTGCCTGAGATGGCAATATTGTGAGGGCACTTAAAAGTACCAATACCTAGAAATGTGGTTCCCTGCACAATTTGGAGCAGAAACTAAAAAGTGCCAATACCTTTTTAGCTAGTTCACTAGCAAATTTAAAGTAGTCACTACTAAGTAACAATACCTAGAAATGTCATTCACTGGATAATTTGGAGCAGGCAGTAATAAGTAGCGATACTTAGAAATTTGCCTTATTACATAATTTGGATCAGGCACTGAAAAATGCAAACACTTATTTAGCTAGTTCACAAGCAAATTTAGAGCAGGCATTATTAAATAACAATAGTTAGAAATGTTGTTCACTGGGTAATTTGGAGCATGCATTAATAAGTAGCAATACCTAGAAATTTGCTTGACTGCGTAATTTGGAGCAGGCACTGAAAAGTGCCAATACCTATTTAGCTAGTTCACTAGCAAATTTAAAGCAGGCATTATTAAGTAATAATACCTAGAAATGTGGTTTACCGAGTAATTTGTAGCAGGCAATAGTAGGTGGCAACACCTAAAAAATTAGTTCACTACATAATTTGGTGCAGGCAGTGAAAAGTGCAAAGACTTTTTTTAGCTAGTTCACTAGAAAATTTAGAGCAGTCCCTACTAAGTAACAATACTACTAAGTAACAATACCTAGAAATGTCATTCACTGGGTAATTTGGAGCAGCCAGTAATAAGTAGCAATACCTAGACATTTGCTACACTGCATAATTTGGAGAACCCACTGAAAAGTGACAAGACATATTTAGCTAGTTCACTAGCAAATATACAGCAGGTGCTACTAACAATACCTACAAATGTTTTCCACTGACCAATTTGGAGCAGGCAGTAAAAAGTAGCAATACCTATTTGGATTGTTCACTGACAACTCTTTAGCAGGCACTCACAAGTAGCAATATATATTTCTATCATGAAATGCCGATTTGTGGCACAAATCTTTCCATACACTGCATTTCCCTATTCTACATTATCATTTTCCTATCTAACTCAACTACCTATCATTAAACCCCTAACTAAGCTAACTGGCTAGCAGTACCAGCGATAGCAGCAGCGGCAGCACCTTCCCTAAATTTAACATTCACAAAATGGCACCGATGCCTCATTTTTATGCAGCGGGACATGTGACAAGGGCCATTTACATGGTGCGACATCGCTGACGATATATCGTCGGGGACACGTCGTTAGTAACGCACATCCGGCGCAGTTCGAGACATCGCAGCAGGTGACACCAAGAAGCAACATTCAACGATCGCAAAAACGTCAAAAATCGTGGATCGTTGACAGGTCGCTCCTTTACCAAATATCGTTGGTGCTGCAGGTACGATATTGTTCGTCATTCCAGCGGCATCACACATCGCTATGTGTGACACTACAGGAACTACGAACATCTCCTTACCTACGTCCACCTGCAATGAGGAAGGAAGAAGGTGGGCGGGATATTCCATCGGCTCATTTCCACCCCTCCTCTGCTATTGGGCGGTTGCCGTGTGAGGTTGCTGTGACACCGCACAAACCGCCCCATAAGAAAGGAGGCGAATTGCCGGCCAGAGCGACGTCACAGGGAAGGTAAGTCCGTGTGACGGGTGTTAGCGATGTTGTGCACCACAGGCAGCGATTTGTCCATGACGCACAACCGATGGAGGCGGGTATGCTCGCTAGCGATATTGATACCGATATCGCAGCGTGTAAAGTACCCTTTAGGCAGCTAATGATACATGCCTTTATGTCAAAATCTTGTGGATGTTTGCTGCACTATGATTGGATACAGTAACTTCCACAAATAAAGTTAAGAAAAAAAAAGTGTGCCACTCCTTTGGCTTCTCCCATCACAGGAAAGGGATTCCCTATTCAGTGTGATGCCCTTGCTGACGATGAAACCCATGTGTTTTAAAACGTTTTGGCTTGGAGTTTGGCCGCTCCAGGTCTCTGTACTCAGTGGTGATGTCACCCACTTTAACTCCTGCAGAGTCTGCTTCCTGTGTCTTGCCATGTTGCTGGGGATGCCATCGGCCGAGGTATTCTAGCAGCGGCACCGTACTGAGCAGAACAGAGAATCCCTTTGCTGTGAAGGGATAGACACACATAGCATCTAATACGCTCTCCGGGGCTCCATCCATTCCAAGACTGCGGACCACGCAATGGATCTGATCATTTTGATATAACTCTCTGTGTCTGTCCTGCATGATGGTGGATCTCATCCTGCTTTGTATGTTACTTGTTTGACTTATTAACTCTCTGGACTTACTCCTTCAGCCTCCAGTGCTGAGAATTAAGTTAAAAGTAACCTTTGAAATGTAAAAATGCTATTATCATGCAGATATCGTGTTATTTTGCAGGTGATTAGAGTTTGAATTTCAGTCACGGTGGCAGTGCTGGCATAGGTTCAATCACCACTTTGTGTATAGAGAGCGACCAATCTAATCATGCACCCTGCACTGACTGACAACAGGCTCTGCATTAGAATACCTCTTAGTGAGGGCATGGTTACAGCCCCCGTTCTTCATACATAGGGCGGTACCTTAACCTCCGCCGGTGACTGAAACTCAAATGCTGCCAGGAGGAATACAGTTATTTTACTCCTAGCAGTTGGTTTCAATTTCCAGGCAATAGGTAGGTTTCAAACGCTGTTAACCTACAGAGTACTTACAGCAAAGAAGGAACTGCAGCTATACACTGCCTAGGCCAAAAACTACTACTCCAGAAGGATACAGCTTAGCCCCCACTATATTATATAGAGTGTAGGGACCTACAAGCATGAGGTTCCGGTGATGAGGGTTGTAAGCTTCCATTTTATGGCCATAACACCAACTAAAAATCTCATAATTTTTTGTACAGGATACAGCTAGGCCCCTTTTTGTTGGGCTTTGCATATTAGAGTTCCTGTCCCTGTATGATGCGCAGTTTGAGTACAGCTTGGCAGCCCGCCTGATTTAATAGTGTGGGCGTCGCCTAATAGGCTGTGAGTTTGTGACTGTGCATCTGCAAGTGTGAACAGCGCTCTATGCAAGCCATCAGTGTGCAGTTTTACCATCCAGCAATCGCCCCCTCCATGTTTTGGAATCGTGTGTGTGATTTGCTCCTCCTGCATCTGTGATGCCTCCAACAAGTGGTGGCTTAGCTGTATTCTGTTGGAGTAGTAGTTTTTCGCCTAGGCAGTAGAGATGAGCGAACCAGTCGCGGTTCGGCTCGAGTTCGGTTCGCCAAACGGAAGTCTCGTTCGAGTTCGGTTCGGCGAACCGCTCGAACCGCATAGGAAACAATGAGAGGCAATCACAAACACATAAAAACACCTAGAAAACATCCTCCAAGGTGTCCAAAAGGTGACAAACAACTCACAACACAACACAAACACATGGGAAAGTGACAAGGACATATACTCCTGCAAAAACAAAAGAGCTGGACAAGGAAAAAGAGGAGGAGACAGAGATATAGGCATGGCATGCCCTTCTAAAATCATGTAAAACACCGCAAGGTTACTCCAAGCGGAGTCTCCCTTTTTTCCAAAAATTAGGCCACACACACACCCACCCTTTCAGTGGCAGCACTTGTGCCCCAGTTGTACACTTCACAGGTAGATTTGCATCAAGCACATTCAAAAATACGCCACCCTTAACCGTCACCAGGATGACACCGGGGTAGGTAGCTAACTCTTTCCTGATCCCAGCTCTGTTCATCTTGGATCATTTTTAAAAACACTGTAAGCAAGGGTTACTCCAAGCGAAGTCTCCCTTTTTTCCAAAAATTGGGCCCCACACACACCTACCCCTTCAGTGGCACCACTTGTGCCCCAGTTGTACACTTCACAGGTAGATTTGCATCAAGCACATTCAAAAATATGCCATCCTTAACCGTCCCCAGGATGAAACCGGGGTAGGTAGCAAAGTCTTTGCTGAACCATGACTTGTTCATCTTGGCTCCTTTTAAAAAACACAACAAGCAAGGGTTACTCCAAGCGGAGTCTCCCTTTTTTCCAAAAATTGGGCCCCACACACACCCACCCCTTCAGTGGCAGCACTTGTGCCCGAGTTGTACACTTCACAGGTAGACTTGCATCAAGCACATTCAAAAATAGGCCATCCTTAACCGTCCCCAGGATGACACCAGGGTAGGTAGCAAAGTCTTTGCTGAACCATGACTTGTTCATCTTGGCTCCTTTCAAAAAACACAGCAAGCAAGGGTTACTCGAAGCGGAGTCTCCCTTTTTTCCAAAAATTGGGCCCCACACACACCCACCCCTTCAGTGGCAGCACTTGTACCCAAGTTGTACACTTCACAGATAGATTTGCATCAAGCACATTCAAAAATACGCCATCCTTAACCGTCCCCAGGATGACACCGGGGTAGGTAGCTAAGTCTTTCCTGATCCCAGCTCTGTTCATCTTGGATCATTTTTAAAAACACTGTAAGCAAGGGTTACTCCAAGCGGAGTCTCCCTTTTTTCCAAAAATTGGGCCCCACACACACCCACCCCTTCAGTGGCAGCACTTGTGCCCCAGTTGTACACTTCACAGGTAGATTTGCATCAAGCACATTCAAAATCCTCAAGCATTTACTCTCCCCAGGATTACACAGGGGAAGTAAATTCCTTGTGGATCCATGACTTGTTCATTTTGATGAACGTTAGTCTGTCCACATTGTCACTGGACAGACGCGTGCGCTTATCTGTCAGCACACACCCAGCAGCACTGAAGACACGTTCAGAGACAACGCTGGCAGCTGGACACGACAAAATCTCCAAGGCGTAAGTGGAGAGTTTTGGCCATTTTTCAAGATTTGAAGCCCAAAATGAGCAAGGCTCCATTTGCAAAGTCATGGCATCGATGCTCATTTGGAGATACTCCTGTATCATCCTCTCCAGCCGTTGACTATGTGTCAGACTTGTTGTCTCTGGTGGCCTTGCAAAGGATGGTCTAAAAAAATTATGAAAAGATTCAATAAAATTGCTGTTACCAGCACCATATACGGTAATACTGGTACGGGTAGACTGTTGAAGATGACGAGACCGTCCCATGTTTGTAAAGTTACAACTGGAAGATTCACTCCCTGCACCACGGTTGTTTGGTGGAAAAGCTGAGCTAAGATCAAGTAACAGCTTCTGCTGATACTCCTGCATACGTGCGTCCTTTTCTATGGCTGGAATTATGTCACAAAATTTGGACTTGTACAGGGGATCTAATAGTGTGGCAAGCCAGTAGTCATCGTCACTTCTAATTTTGACAATACGAGGGTCATGTTGGAGGTAGTGCAGCAAGAAGGCGCTCATGTGTCTTGCGCAGCCATGCGGACCAAGTCCACGCTGTGTTTGTGGCATAGAAGTGCTAACCGTTCTTTCTTCCTCTGACATCTCCCCCCAACCTCTTTTAACAGAAATTTGAACAAGGTCTCCCTCATCCGCTGAGTCTTCCATGTCCATGGACAGTTCGTCCTCCATTTCTTCATGTTCTCCTGCACCTTCCTCAACATTTCACCTGCTACTATGCGCCCTTGCTGATCCATGTTCCCCATGGTCCCATGCCTGCCGCGTTGGTGATGATGAACGTCTGGACCTTGGTGATGTTGTTGTGTCTTGCGCATATGAATCCTCCTGTAGTTCCTCCCCTTCCTGTTGTCCCACCCCCTGACTCCGAATAGTGTTTAGCGTTTGCTCCAGCATGTAAATGACTGAAATTGTCATGCTGATAATGGCATTGTCAGCGCTAAACATATTCGTCGCCATGTCGAAACTGTGCAGAAGGGTGCATAGGTCCTTGATCTGAGACCACCCCATCAGGGTGATCTGCCCCACCTCTGCATCTCGTTGGCTCAGGCTATACGTCATGACGTATTGCACCAGGGCTCGACGGTGCTGCCACAGTTGCTGTAACATGTGCAGAGTCGAATTCCAGCGAGTCGGCACATCGCATTTCAGGCGATGAACCGGCAGGCCGAAAGACTTCTGGAGCGATGCAAGTCGCTCAGCAGCGATGGTTGAACGGCGGAAGTGAGCAGACAGTTTCCGTGCCCTGTTCAGAAGGCCATCTAGACCGGAATTAGTGTGTTAAAAATTGCTGGACAACAAGGTTCAACACGTGAGCCATACAAGGCACGTGTGTCACCTTGCCCAGGCGAAGGGCAGCAGCCAGGTTTGCAGCATTGTCGCACACAGCCTTACCAGGCTGCAGGTTGAGTGGAGACAACCATTTATTAAACTTAGTCTACAGAGCTGCCCACAAATCAGCCGCTGTGTGACTCCTATTTCCAAGACATTTCAAGCTAAAGACCGCCTGATGCCGTTGCGCTCTGCTGCCAGCATAGTAATGAGGGGTGCGTGATTCCTTCTGCGCAGTTAGAATGCTGGTGGCCTGACCAGGCAGGCTTGGGGCGAAGGTGGAGGACCCAGACGAGGTGGAGGAGGCAGAAGCAGTGGCGGAACTTGGACAGACAGAGGATTGACACACAAGTCGTGGGGATGGCAAGACTTGTGCAGCAGACCCTTGACCATCTATCACCATAGTCCCAGTGCCCTTTCAGCGACATGTAACGTCCCTGTCCATGCTTACTGGTCCAAGTATCGGTGGTGAAAAGCACCCGGTCACACACAGAGTTTCTCAAGGAAGCGGTGATGTTGTGTGCGACATGCTGGTGTAGCGCAGGCACACCTTTCTTAGAGAAGTAGGGGCGACTGGGCATCTGGTACTGGGGCATAGCGACAGACATAAGGTCTCTAAAGTTCTGTGTGTCCACCAGGCGGAAAGGCAGCATTTCGGTAGCCAAGAGCTTACAGAGGGATAAAGTCAACCTCTTAGCTTTGTCATGGGTCGCAGGAAATGGCCTTTTATTTGTCCACATCTGAGGGACAGAGATCTGGCTGCTGTGTGTAGATGGTGTTGAGTAGGGTGTCCCTGGAAAGATGCATTTTTGTGAGGAAAGTGCAGGCGTAGAAATGATGTTGCCTTCATCCAACGTTTGTGCTAGAGAGCTGTACACACGCACTTGTTTCCCCTTCCAAACCAACTGACGACCTACCAAGCAAACTGCCTGTTGCGGTTACAGTGGTGGAAGTTGTGCGTGGAAAACCAGGTGTGACAGCTGTCCCCATGGACAAACCCTTTTTTTCCTTTTGCAACACGCCTCTTCCCCTTTCCACCAGCATCTGTCATTTTGCCACTCATTTTGATTGCGACAAGATTGTGCACTTAAAATGTGGTAGTAAAAATTGAGAGGTGGTGTAGATTGCAGCGGTGGTCTAGCTTTATTAACAGCAGAATAAACAACAATAATTATCCCTGACAATGCAACTACGGCCCTTAAACTGGCAGCATAGTTTGCTAGTATAATGGCTTAGTAACAATGAATTTGAGTGTGCAATGCAGAGGTGCTGCAAATAGATTTGCACTAGTGGGACACTAATGGAAGTCCAACAGCCACTTTTAGGATGCCACTAAGTTTACTCAGTGTTTGCTAGTATAATGGTTTAGTAACAATGAGTTTGAGTGGGCAATGCAGAAGTGCTGCAAATAGATTTGCACTAGTGGGACACTAATGGAAGTCCAACAGCCACTTTTAGGATGACACTAAGTTTACTCAGTGTTTGCTAGTATAATGGCTTAGTAACAATGAGTTTGAGTGTGCAATGCAGAGGTGCTGCAAATAGATTTGCACTAGTGGGACACTAATGGAAGTCCAACAGCCACTTTTAGGATGCCACTAAGTTTACTCAGTGTTTGCTAGTATAATGGCTTAGTAACATAGAGTTTGAGTGTGCAATGCAGTGGTGCTGCAAATAGCTTTGCACCAGTGGGACACTAATGGAAGTCCAACAGCCACTTTTAGGATGCCACTAAGCTTACTCAGTGTTTGCTAGTAAAATGGCTTATTAACAATGCGTTTGAGTGTGCAATGCAGAGGTGCTGCAAATAGATTTGCACTAGTGGGACACTAATGGAAGTCCAACAGCCACTTTTAGGATGCCACTAAGTTTACTCAGTGTTTGCTAGTATAATGGCTTAGTAACAATGAGCTTGAGTGTGCAAAGGGCACGAGGGTACAGTGGCAGGGTTGTGGGTCAGTGTACAGGAAAGGAAGCCTCACTTTCTATCCCTCCTAATGGGGAAATGCAGCGAGGAAGTCCCTGACCTTAGCTACACAGACGCTGTTATCTGTAGCTGTTAAAATCTGTGTCCACGGATCTGACTGTCACCTATGGCTCTGAGCCTGCTGTTATTAGCCCTTACAAGGGCTAATAGAAACTTCTATCCCTATTCTGTATAGCGCTGTGTGTAGAGGGTACACAGCAGTATCGGAGATAGGAGCTACGCCAGCGGTCACTGACACCTAGACACAGAAGAGATAAAGGCGTCCGGACGAGCAGATACCCGTTTTTATAATGCAGGGACATGTGACATGGACATCCTATCACACATGCCGTTGCTTCTCTGGCTAAAAGTCCACTTAGCTGTGTGTGTGTCTGGGATTGGCTGACATGCTGGCCCGCCCCACTACACGCGCGCTTAGGGAAGGAAGACAAGGAAAAAAAAAAAAAAATGGCGATCGCCATTATCCCAGCAGCAGTGATCTGAATGCGCTGTTCCCGCACACTATACGCTGAAATATCATAATAGTGTGAGTCACAGAGTGACTTACACTATTACAGCGGAAAGCCAGCTAGTAATTAGCTTGGCTTTTTGCTGCTAGAACCGTTCTCGAACGTAACTAGAACTATCGAGCTTTAGCAAAAAGCTTGAGTTCTAGTTCGATCTAGAACAGCCCCCAAAATCACTCGAACCGCGAACTGGAGAACCACGAACCGCGAACCACGCTCAACTCTACTAGGCAGTGTACAGCTGCAGTTCCATCTTTATTTTGTTGCTTTTTTTTATAACCTACAGATTAGCCCCATATGTACAGTTTAATAGTCTTTTTTAAGGTATCAGGTTCCCTTTAAGGACTGGTGTTTACACCTATTACATGTTCTTCTACCCATTATATGCTGCCACAAATTCAGACACACACACAGAAACATACACAGACATTCATACTCATAGAAGCACATAGTTATACAAACTTAGGTACACACCTGCTCTGCTGCTCTCTGACATCTTATGACCACTGCCTCTACCTCTCCTCAGCCAACACTAGAGGCAGTTCTGCATACTGAGAGAGGAGGATGCAATGTATGTGTTGCGGGCGGAGGAGGGGACGCTGCGCTCTCCCACTGCTCGGGTCCGGCCGCTGCTGCTGCGGCTGCTGCTACTGCTCAGTGGTGGCTCGAGCGGTGGGCCAGATCCCGGGGACTCGAGCGGCGCTCCTCACCCGTGAGTGAAAAGGGGCTGGGGATTGGATGGTGTGGATTTGGATATTGCCCGTGACGCCACCCACGGTTGTGGTAATATTGGTGACACCACCGCTGCTCTGGACGTGGATCCCGGGAGCGGTGACAGGGAGCAGCTTTGATGTTAGTTCTCCCCTCTGTGGGTAGGGAGTTGGTTGTCCCGGGGCCCGGTGATGGGGGTAGGGATGGATGACAGGCGGGCCACAGGGCCCGGTGAGGTGCAGGGCCATGGGGGCAGCGCTGTGCCGCACGGCACGGTGGCACCCACTCATCTAACGATGAGGACACAGCTCTTGGCAAAACACACGGCTGGATGGACGGGTCCCACAGACGGCCGCGGTGTTACTCCTCCCGGCAGGTTGATGGTGACTGCCTTTCCCTGCACCTATGTACGGTAGATGGTTCCAATGGGTTCCCACTGGTAACCCGCTCCCCAGCTTGGATATGGGCTGGAGGAGCCCCTTTTGCCCGCAGGCTCTGGCCCTGGGAAGGGTAGCCTTGGCGGTGGCTGTGTTTCCCTCTCACGGTTGGACTGTTGCCTTCTGTCGGGACCTGACCACTGGGAAACCCAGGAGGTCCCCCTCGTCAATGAATTTGGCAAATTCACGGCGACTCCCAGCCCCGCCGGGGTCCGCAAGCCCCTGCCAGATGGCGCTGACCTCTCCCCGCGCACCGGTCCGGCACCGCCGGGCCACCGCCTATCCATGGTCCCCACGGCAGACTCCGATAGGCCACTCCCGCAGACGGCCACCACCGTCCTCCAACCTTGCTGTACCGCCCGGGCCATACACCCGGACACTGTCAGTTAGATGCTCCACTACCACTTTCCTTCATCTCACTTTCACCTCCAAAACTAAAAACTGTTTACTTTTCCCGCCTCCAGGACTGTGAACTCCTCGGTGGGCGGTGCCAACCGGTGTGAACCTCAGCCCCTGGAGGAAGGCAACAAGGGTTTTGTGTCTGACTTTGGTGTGCCTGACCGGGAGTGTGGGGTGTGTGGGTGTTGTTCTCTGTGGCCCCTGGCTTGTCCAGGGCGCCACATATGCAATGTATGGAACTCATCCTTGTCTATGCAGGGATGCCAGGCTTCTCTCCCACAATAAGGGAAATCTCAGGTTAGAGGCCTGGATCATGGCCGTGGGGAGGCAACGATCAGGGCACACCGTAACTTTCAACTGACTTGCTGTTTTCCCCACTGCAATTTGATGGCCAGTGCCCTGTGAGGTTGCAGAAAGTTAAGGCCAACCATGAGAGTTAAAAACTACCTGCAGGTTAGTTTATAGACACATTGAAAAAAAATTATACTCGATGACCTGCTTTTGAATACCTGCAATTGACTTCTCCAGTAAATTACAACTCCTGAGCATCACACAAGTAAAACAACCTTTGATCAGCTAACGAAAATCTATCACACAAATTAGTTAATCCCTTTAGGTCACGTGGACACGTTGAGTATTTGTTGAGTTTTTACCTCAGTATTTGTAAGCTAAGAAAAGGAGTGGAAGGACAAGAGAAAAAGCATTTTGTATCCACTTCGGGTTTTATCTTACAAATCCTGAGGTAAAAGCATCACCGAATACTCAGCATGCACACATAGCCTTACACATTACAGTAACTACTGGTAGCCAAATATTTCTTGTAGATTTGCTTTAATGGCATAATATCTACATTATGGAGCCTATGTTAAAGTTATGATTAAATCTTCATTATTTGAGTTTTACATGTATATCCTAACAGCAAATTTTCATGAATTGTTCTGTGCACAAGATATTTTCCACTTTGACGCACATTTGATTTATTGTGATATTTTATGCTTTTTCACTTAATAATCAGAAGTTGAACCACTACTATATTCTGTTTATTTATGTTAATAGAATTCCCAGAAAGGTATAGCATTAAATCAAAAGATTTCACAGGACATTAATCAAAAAGCACTAAGAAGGCATGTACAATTCTGAGATACGTAATAAATTAAGACTCAGAGATATTAAACATGCTTGGCAAATGCAGATCACAGTGTGCCATCAAATATATTTACTTATGGTAAACATAAGGTAAAAATATATAAAGTTTTAATTTTTTATATATTTAATTAATATGCATAATATGGTATGTTATTTAAGGTATAAGAGATATATATTTTTTGCAATATCTCATTTCTTTACTTTACAAAATTATAACAATAGGGGTGAAAAGAAATTTAATGAAAAAAATAATACCAGTAATACAAAAAAATACAAAAAAGTGTAGCAAAGTGAGGGCTAGAATTAGAGATATTCGGTTTGAGGATGCCAAAGGAAAATTGCAAGAAAAAGAACCCTGATAAACTAAAGATCATAGTAGATAGAAATTTAATTTTAAGAACACAGTGTACCTCAATGTCTCATTTAAATAAATTGTAGATTTTTACAGATAGCAAGAGATACAGTTTACAAAAAGTGGGATGTCTTTTTCCAGCTGGAGATGAGCACTGCAATTGAATTTGCCATTCCATTGTTGAAAAACACAATAACATTAGATCTGTTATACATATACTTTTAAGGAGAAAACATGCCCAAACTTTAAAGGGAACCTGTCAGGTGCAATATGCACCCAGAACCACGAGAAGTTTTGGGTGCATATTGATAATCCCTGCCTAACTGTCCTTGTCTAGTAGCATAGATAAAGTGATCTTTAGAAAAAATATTTCTGAAGATCCTTTATGATATGCTAAATAGCACAGGGACTAGTCGCAAGGGCATTAGTTCCTGCACTTATTCCACTCTCCTACCATGTTAGCACACCCACAGATGCGTGCTAACATGCTATTCAATGCTGCATTATCAGCGGTAATGCATGGACCTGTGCCCCCTCTCACCGCTGATCAGAAGTCCCAGCACTTCCAATCATGCACACTAGATCTCTCTGACCCGGGGATGCATATACCTGGCTTCATACTGCGTATGACCGGAAGTGCCAGGAATTTAGCTTAGCAGTGAGAGCCTACATCTTTCTCTCATCACCTCAATATTTGTTATGTCAGTAGTCTAGGAAGCTAATGGTTATGTCAAAACAGTGGGGCTTCACTGTAAAATGTATTTTTACTGTTTTGGAAGCTTTTCAACACCCCCTAAAGGTGTTCTCTCTGTCTTAGGTTTGGCCTCCATTGAATCCAATGGGGTTTGAATTGGTTCGGCGAACAGTTCGGTAAATGTATCATTTGATCAGTAAGGCTTGGCGAACTGAACTTTGAAAGGTTTGCTCAACTCTAGCCATTATAGCTATCAGCTCACCCTGATGTTGTTGCGATAGAGAGCTCCCACCCTCTCACAACCATCTAAATGATGAAACTGATATTGAAGATAGCATCAGGAGGGTCAATCAACCAGTGGCTGTTACCGCTCTAGCTCAGCTGTCAGCTTAGCCGAGCGCCTGCGTTGATCTTGTGGGTAAGTGCTCATATTTCAACACCTTCTACCGATAACAGCGGTTCATCAAATTTACTTACTGACCAATCCAAACAATCAGAGAGTAGGAATCGCTGTAATTGGTCACCACGTCTTTAGACGTATCAGTCTGCTGTCAGACTGTTGTTGCAACAAAACTGTCACTGTCTATGTTTAAGGGAATTTTGTCATACTTAGAACTCTGCTGGCAAATGTGTTCTTATTCCTGCCAACGACAGCATTCATCTTTGACATGAGGTGGACCCTTGTATGGCTGGTACCTATAGCTGCCTTCCGGGACAGCACCCTCAACTTAATATTTAGTTACACGCAGTTTGGAATGAAGAACTGTAATTAGCTACTTCCTATGACCCTCAGCAAGTTTCTTTCACTTCTCAACTAGAATTTTGAACCACTCATCTCTTGTAAACTGCTCGAGGTCTCTCATGTTTGAAGGATGCCTTCTCTTGAAAGCAATTTTAAGATGTATCCATACATGCGCAATGCAATTTTAATCTGGAATCATTGCTTGCTACTTCTGGACTCTCCAATATAGATGTGTGAACCTCCCAGGTTCATGTAGGTTAGAGTTTGCTGACTTCACTTGTGTTCATCCAACAGTTCAACGAATTCCAAGACGAACATATCAGAACCCCATTGAATTCAATTAGAGGCAAAACAAAGTGGTAGAAAACACCTTTAGGGGGGCCCAAAAGTTGCCCAAACAGCTCAAACCATTTTACAATAGAGCCACACTGTTGTGGTACAGCCATTAGCTTCCTAGACTATTAACATAAGAAATTTTGAGGTGGATTAGTGACAGGGATAAGCCTGGTGTCTTGGGAGCCCTCATACCTCATGTAACAGTTAAAACTGCTTTTCTGCTCAGACACACTCAGGTGGCTGAAATATAGACTTATTGCTAGACACATTTAAGGACAGTGAGAGAGGTAGATGAGTGAAAGGTAGCTGCATACCTGTCAGTCTGAGAGCTTTACTGCTATAGGCCTAAAACACACTTCCACAAAAAAAAACGTCCGTATGACACAGTCCGTTTTTCGGGCCCAGGTTCCGTATTTGTGGGGCGTTTCTCCGGTACGTATGGCATCCGTGTGATGGCGTATGCGAGCCGTGTGCACGTGTGGAATGTCCGTATTGTCATGAAATACGTACGTGTGCAGTCCGTGTGCCGTCCGTTTTTTAGATACGTATTTTCACACAAATAACCTTGTTAGCCCTTCATAATGTGCTCCTGGTGTGCTAAATTGGTCAATTAACTACCCAATTTGGTTAGTTTGCTTAAAAAACCTTAAAAAACATGGCTTCAAAGCTCTTTCTCACATGAGACACACTCCAAAATGTCTCTCTCCAATGAAGCAACCATGTATTTTCTCTGGTTGATATCTAGGAGATTTGGGGTTAGGCGACATATGATTGAAGAAGAGCCACCACTGGAGAAAAGGATGTGGATTCACCCCCTTGTGAAGCTCAGGAAAACACATGGCCATTTTAATATTTTATATGGGGAAACGCGGAAATTTCCACCTAAATTCCAAGCCTACTGCCATCTCACCATTAATTCATTTGACAACATCCTTGGCCTTGTGTACCAATGTTTGAAGCATCAGGACACCTCTATGCGCCTCAGCATCTCCCCTGAGGAATGACTGTTGGTGACTTTACGGTAGGTGTTGACATGTTTACTCATGCCTTATCTGTCATTTTGAAATACATGTTAACTTGCTAAAGCATCATTTTGTAGATATATTTAAATTTAAAAATATCAAAGTTGTGGAAACTTTATATTGATCACTTAACCACATTGCAAAATCAAATTAAAAACTGAGAAGTCACTTCTTCCATTCTATATTTACCAAGATTAAAGAATCAAGAGGCTTAACTCAAACAAAATTGTTTATTAAACACAAAATTAGATAATTTTCCAATATGGAAAGTAAAGATCACATATGCTTTTCCCAACCAAAGAAATTATAACAAAACATACACAGTATCTCGCCAGTCATTGGATGTTACAAATATGTGTTGTGAAATATAAATTACATGAATAGTCAAAGTAATGTCATGTTTTTATTCTATTTCAGATACCTAGCAACTGGCCAATCCATCAGCAGTCTGCACTTCGAATTCTTATTGGGAAGGTCCACAATTGGCAAGATTATCCTACATACCTGTACTGTGCTTTGGGAGACCCTTAGACATCATGTCATGCAGCTACCTTCAACACAGGGATGGATGCACATTGCAGATGAATTTTTGGAGAAAACAGCTTTTCCTAATTGTATTGGTGCCATTGACGGAAAACACATTAGAGTTAAGAAACCACCGAACTCTGCATCAAGATATTTTAATTATCATAAGTTTTTTCTGTAGTTATTTTGACCATGGTAGATACAAACTATTGCTTTTTATTTGCGGATATTGGTGCCTATGGCAGTGCATCAGATGCACGCATTTTCAGAAGCTCACGTTTAGCAAGACAATTAATGTCTGATAGTTTAAGTTTGCCTGCACCAAGACCATTGCCTGGTACTAATGGCCCAATTGTCCCTTTTGTAATGGTTGCAGATCAGGGGTTTGCATTGTCAAGGCATTTGATGCGTCCATATCCCAGAAGGGGGCTGGACAGATCAAAAGCCCTATTTAATAGCAAATTGGCCACATCACGTTGCTATGTAGAACGTTCCTTTGGCATTTTAGCCTCAAGATGGTGCATTTATCAAACCACCATACAACTCCAACCAACCACCGTCAAGGCTGTCATTAAATCGACAGTAGTGTTACATAATTACTGTAGATTACATGAAAGCAATGACGAAGATATTGAGGAGTCGCCTGCTTTAAATGCACCATTTGTAGACAATGGTAGTGTCAGAACCACTGTGTCCACTTCTGGTCTACAAGTGAGGAATCAGTTAAAGATTTTTTAGTTTAAATAGCCATAGTCATGTATAATTTTGACATGAAGAAAGTTTGTCAACACTTGGTTACATAAGCACAAACACATATGTAATACAAAAAAGAAAATGACCATACATAGGTATCATTTGTGGTTTTTTGGTTGGTTGGTTGTGTTTGTGGTACCCATAAGCTTTTGTGATACAACTATATTGTTATGACATCAGGAATTTTTGTTATTCTTAAAAAAAAACTACTGAATGTACATGACTAATAAAATTATGGCAAATTTGTTATGAAAAACTTAGTCCAGAATTATTATTTTACCTATGTATGTATGTTCTCTTTTGCAAAACACCCTGTATTTTTTTTTAAATACAATTTTGTCAGGGACTTTAGCCCATACAAAACACCATACTTTATTATTAGTGATGAGCGAGTACTAAAAAGCTCGGGTGCTCGAGGCTCGGGCCGAGCATCCCAAGATACTCGTGTACTCGGCCCGAGCACCGAGCCCAATGTTATCCTATGGGAGACCCGAGTATTTTTGTGAAATGACCCCCGGCAGCATGTAAAAACCCTAAAAATGGCACAAAAGTCTCAGAAGAGTGCTCAAATGACATGGCAACAGCATGGGGAAGACCCCTTGAAGCATTTATCACTGAAAAGTCACAGCTGTGAACAATTTTGTCCGCGTTTTACGCCATTTTTACGGACTCACCAGAAAACCTTCCAAAATGACACCAAAATGAATTTTCATGGCGGAAATGTTAAGGGCACATACCCAATAGTGAGATAGAGCTAATGTATGTTACTTTTTGAGATTAATACATGAAAGATTTTACGTAAAACATTGTGTGGCACTCCGATGTCCCTGAAAAGAGACGTACATAAAGGCCTCTGAGTCTAATGTGCCCATTTTGAGGAAGTGAGTCTTTGTAGTATTTTCCTTTGCCAGGGCAGTCCAAAATTGTGAGGTTCACCAATGCCCCTGCATACAGACGTGCATGAGGGCCTGTAAACCTGAAGTGCCCATTGTAAGGAAGTGGGTCTATTGTAGTATAGCCCTTAGGCAGGGCAGCCAAAAATTGGGAGGCTCCACGTTGTCCTTGGATAAAGACGTGCATGATGGCCTCAAAACATTAAGTGTCCATTGTCAGGAAGTGGGTGTATTATAGTATAGCCCTTAGGCAGGGCAGCCAAAAATTGGGAGGCTCCACGTTGTCCCTGGATAGAGATGTGCATGATGGCCTGTAAACCTGAAGTGCCCATTGTAAGGAAATGGGTCTATTGTAGTATAGCCCTTTGGCAGGGCAGGCAAAAATTGCTAGGCTCCACGTTGTCCCTGGATAGAGACGTGCATGAGGGCCTGTAAACCTGAAGTGCCCATTGTAAGGAAGTGGGTCTATTGTAGTATAGCGCTTTGGCAGGGCAGCCAAAAATTGGGAGGCTCCACGTTGTCCCTGGATAGAGACGTGCATGATGGCCTGTAAACCTGAAGTGCCCATTGTAAGGAAGTGGGTCTATTGTAGTATAGCCCTTTGGCAGGGCAGCCAAAAATTGGGAGGCTCCACGTTGTCCCTGGATAGAGACGTGCATGAGGGCCTCAAAACATTAAGTGTCCATTGTCAGGAAGTGGGTGTATTATAGTATAGCCCTTAGGCAGGGCAGCCAAAAATTGGGAGGCTCCACGTTGTCCCTGGATATAGAGATGTGCATGATGGCCTGTAAACCTGAAGTGCCCATTGTAAGGAAGTGGGTCTATTGTAGTATAGCCCTTAGGCAGGGCAGCCAAAAATTGGGAGGCTCCACGTTGTCCCTGGATAGAGACGTGCATGAGGGCCTCAAAACATTAAGTGTCCATTGTCAGGAAGTGGGTGTATTATAGTATAGCCCTTAGGCAGGGCAGCCAAAAATTGGGAGGCTCCACGTTGTCCCTGGATAGAGACGTGCATGAGGGCCTCAAAACATTGTTCCCATTGCAAAGGAGCGGGTCTCCTGTCGTTGTAATGTCCATTTTGTAAAGAATGGGCGAAAAAATTTACCACTGGGGGTATACCTGAAACAAAGGCCTAACTATTGTAACGGTCATCATGGTGGCGCATGAGGAGAAGGAGGAGCAGTCCAGCGATTATCCAAAGTCCAGAAGTGTGTACCCATGGGTGAGTGGAGGTACATGGCAAATTCCCGTTACAAACTTTAAATTCCGCTCTCATTTGCTGGTGGTGTGGTGAAGTCTGGCCCAATCCAACCCTTGTTCATCTTGATCAGAGTCAGCCTGTCAGCATTTTCAGTTGACAGGCGGGTGCGTTTATCTGTAATGATTCCACCTGCGGCACTAAAAACACGCTCTGACAAAACGCTAGCGGCAGGGCAGGCCAGGACTTCCAAGGCGTAGAGAGCCAATTCATGCCACGTGTCCACCTTGGATACCCAATAATTGTAAGGCACAGAGGAATGTCGGAGTACAGTTGTTCGATCTGCAAGGTACTCCTTGAGCATCTGGGCAAACTTAGGATTTCTTGTGGCACTACCCCGCACCTCAGGGGCTGTGGTACGTGAGGGGCAGAGAAAACTGTCCCACATCTTAAAGACTGTTCCCCTACCTCTGGCGGATTGGACTTGTGCCTCTCTCGGCTGTACGCCTTGGTTGTCCACTGATTCCTGACCTATGCCGCTAGCGTTTTGTGAGGGGAATGCTTTGCCTACTTCCGTGACTATGGCCTTCCGGAACTGCTGCATTTTGGTTGACCTCTCCGCCTCGGGAATAAGAGACATAAAGTTCTCCTTGTAGCGTGGGTCTAACAGTGTTACCAACCAGTAATGATTGTCGGCCAAGATGTTCTTAACCCGAGGGTCACGAGACAGGCAGCTTACCATAAAGTCAGCCATGTGCGCCAGACTCTTAACAGCCAGGACTTCAGTAGCCTGACCAACACGATGACTGAACATGCTGTCCTCCTCCTCCTCCTCCTCCTCATCTACCCTGTCCTCTGGCCAGCCACGCTGAACCGAGGATATGACTGGTGTGCATATCATATCCTCAATTTGGCCGGAGAGTTGCTCCATGTCTTCATCCTCCTCCTCATCATAGTCCTCCACTGCACATTGTGATGAGACGAGGCTGGGCTGTGTGTTATCACCCACACCCACTACTGTTTCTTGCTGCAACTCATCGCGCTCCGCCTGCAATGCATCATGTTTGTTTTTGAGCAGAGACCGTTTTAGAAGGCAGAGTAGCGGTATGGTGACGCTAATAATGGCGTCATCACCACTCACCATCTTGGTGGAGTCCTCAAAGTTTTGGAGGATGGTACATAGGTCGGACATCCATCTCCACTCCTCAGGTGTTATGTGTGGAGTTTGACCCATTTCCCGACGGCTTAGGTGATGCAGGTACTCAACAACTGCCCTCTTCTGCTCACATATCCTGACCAACATGTGCAGAGTTGAATTCCAACGCGTGGGGACATCACACACCAGTCTGTGAGCCGGAAGATGCAAACGGCGCTGAAAGCCGGCAAGGCCGGCTGAAGCAGTAGGTGACTTTCGAAAATGTGCAGACAGGCGGCGAACGTTTACCAGCAGATCAGACAGCTCTGGGTATGACTTTAGAAACCGCTGAACCACGAGGTTGAGCACATGGGCCACGCATGGAACATGTGTCAGCTGGCCTCGCCTCAAAGCCGCCACCAGGTTCCGGCCATTGTCACACATGACCTTTCCTGGCTTTAGGTTCAGAGGTGTGAGCCAGTGATCTGCCTGCTGTTTCAGAGCTGTCCACACCTCTTCTGCATTGTGGGGTTTGTCACCTATGCAGATTAGCTTCAGCACAGCCTGTTGCCGCTTCGCCGAGGCAGTGCTGCAGTGCTTCCAGCTTGGGACTGGTGTGGAGGGTACAGTGGATGAGCATGCGCAGGAGGAGGAGGAGGCTGAAGAGCATGACATTCCGGAGCTGTAGAGTGTGGGTGAAACCCTGACTGAGGTAGGGCCTGCAAACCTTGGTGTGGGAAGGACGTGTTCCGTCCCTCGCTCAGACTGGGTCCCAGCTTCCACAATATTAACCCAGTGTGCCGTCAACGAGATGTAGCGGCCTTGCCCACAAGCACTTGTCCACGTGTCTGTGGTTAGGTGGACTTTGGGTGAAACAGCGTTGTTCAGGGCACG
This sequence comes from Anomaloglossus baeobatrachus, assembly GCF_048569485.1. Lineage (NCBI taxonomy): Eukaryota > Metazoa > Chordata > Amphibia > Anura > Aromobatidae > Anomaloglossus > Anomaloglossus baeobatrachus. The sequence goes on along the minus strand of NC_134359.1, from coordinate 212,529,988 downwards.
TGTGATGTTTCGTGACACGTGGTTATGCAACGCGGGGACGGCACACCGGGAGAAATAGTGGCGGCTGGGGACCGAGTAACGTGGGACAGCTGCCGCCATCAGGTCGCTGAATGCTTCTGTCTCCACCAGCCTAAAAGGCAACATTTCCAGCGCAAGCAGTCGCGAAATGTTAGCATTTAGAACTGTGGCATGTGGGGTGTTGGCAGTGTATTTGCGCCTGCGTTCAAAGGTTTGCTGAATGGATAACTGAACGCTGCGCTGGGACAAGGACGTGCTTGATGATGGTGTTATTTCTGCGTAGGCAACTGCAGGTGCAGGACCGGAGGAGGCTTGTTCGCAGGCAGCATGGACAGGGGATTGGCTCGCATGCACAACCAGCGAAGACGTAGCAGTGACATCAGCAAGCACTGCTCCTCGACTCTGTTGTACTTCCCACAAAGTCGGGTGCTTGGCTGACATGTGCCTGATCATGCTGGTGGTGGTCAGGCTGCTAGTTTTGGTACCCCTGCTGATGCTGGCATGGCAGGTGTTGCAAATGGCCTTTTTAGAATCATCTGGAGCCAACTTAAAAAACTGCCAGACTCGGGAAGACCTAACATTTGTACAGGCACCTTGTGTCGTGTTGTTGTTCCGGGGAACGGTTGCCTGACGTCTGCCTGGAGCCACCACCCTGCTTCTTACTGCCTGTTGGGATGCTACGCCTCCCTCCCCCTGTGCACTGCTGTCCTCGCTCTGCATATCCTCCTGCCAGGTTGGTTCAGTTACTGGATCATCCACCACGTCGTCTTCCTCTTCCGCACCCTGCTCCTCCTCCTGACTTCCTGACAATTGTGTCTCATCATCGTCCACCCCTTGTTGAGACACGTTGCCAACTTCGTGAGAACGTGGCTGCTCAAATATTTGGGCATCTGTACATACGATCTCCTCATGACCCACTTCAACATGAGCTGGCGAGAGGCCAGAATGTGTGAATTGAAACGTGAACAGCTCTTCCGAGTGTCCAAGTGTGGGATCATTAATGTCTGAGGACGTGTACTCAGCCTTGTGGTAGGAAGGAGGATCAGGTTCTGAAATGTTCGGTGCAGTATCACGGCTACTGACACTTGACCGTGTGGAAAACAGAGTGTTTGTGGTGGTGCCAATCTGACTGGAAGCATTATCCGCTATCCAACTAACAACCTGTTGACACTGGTCTTGGTTCAAGAGCGGTGTACTGCTGTGGTCCCCAAGAATTTGGGACAGGACGTGCGAGCGACTAGATGTGGCCCTTTGTTGTGGCGAAATTAGAGCTTGCCCACGACCTCGGCCTCTGCCTGCACCACCATCACGTCCACTTCCTTGTTCCTTGCCAACGCCCTTGCGCATTTTGCAATGCTGTGCTGACGTGTATTCACTAGACTTGTTCGTTATATCCAAGTTTGTGCAAATCGTGCACCTGTACGCTGCCACCGACAGGCACACACGTGCGGTTTTTAAATGCAAGCACGGACGCACTAAGAACCTAACAGGTTTTTAGGAGCAAAAATTACTGAGAAGTCTGACACTATCAGCCACTGCTGACTGACGTGTATTATACACTACACTTGTGCGTTATATAATAGTTTGGTAAAAACGCACACAAGTGCACCTGTACGCTGCCACCGACAGGCACACACGTGCGATTTTTAAATGCAAGCACGGATGCACTAAGAACCTAACAGGTTTTTAGGAGCAAAAATTACTGAGAAGTCTGACACTATCAGCCACTGCTGACTGACGTGTATTATACACTACACTTGTGCGTTATGTAATAGTTTGGTAAAAACGCACACAAGTGCACCTGTACGCTGCCACCGACAGGCACACACGTGCGGTTTTTAAATGCAAACACGGACGCACTAAGAACCTAACAGGTTTTTAGGAGCAAAAATTACTGAGAACTCTGACACTATCTGGACTGTTTTAGACTGTGTACACCAGCCCCAGATATGATGAAGGCTGGTATACGGTCACCACTAGGAATGGCTATATACCCTGCCTGCCTGCCTGACTGCCTGTATACTGCTACAATAGTCCTGACAAGGACTCTTCTGGTCACTAGCCTGTATTCCGACCTGGCTATACCCTGCCTGTATATAGCAACAATAGTCCTGAGAAGGACTCTGCTACTGTACTCCAACCTGGCTATACCCTGCCTGCCTGTATACAACTAGAATAGTCCTGAGAAGGACTTTTGGTCACACTGTTTGCAGCCCTGCTATGGAAATAGCTATAAAGGGCCGCAAACCTTTCCCTGAAGCAGCAACACTCTCCCTGCACTGACTGTCTGGATGGCTGTGAGCAGAGCACAGCGCGCCCGCCGGTATAAAGGCTCGGTCACGCTGTGCGGGCCGGCCAATCACTGCAATTCCACAACTAACAGGGCTGTGGCATTGCAGTGGTCTGCCAGCCAATCCCTGCATGAGGGCTGGCTCTCAAAAGAGCGCCAACATGCAGGGATGAAGACCACGAGTACAGCACGAGTATCGCGAGATTACTCGGTCCCCGCAGAGTAGCCCGAGTACAGTGATACTCGTGCGAGTACCGAGTAGTAACAAGCATGCTCGCTCATCACTATTTATTATGCAATAATGTCATGCAAACATAATTTGTTGTACACTATTGGAATACAAGTATGGGACCGGACAATATGCAGATACTGCATAGTGTCTGGATTTTTAATAATAAAGGTGTCTGCATGTTAGTGTGGTAGTTTATGTGTGTGAATCTTAGCCCTAAACCCAGTTAATTCTAATGGATGGTCCAAACAACATGTCCAGAGCAAGGCATCATTCTAGCAGCCAGGTATTGTTTTTGAAGTGATAGAGTAATTGCTATTTTTTTTGGTAAATGAAAACAAAAATATGACCCCATGCATATAGAGCAAGTAATGTGTTACATTTTGAAATGTTTTCCAACCAGCAATACCCTAGAAAACATACCAAAACGTAAAATAATACATACAATATCACATTATGATTCAACTAAATCCTCTAGGCTACTGATATTTTCCTGTGTAGTCTTTATTGCATTGACATCTACAGAATGTTTGCTGCACAACAGTAGATGTTGTAGTGAGTGTCTGATCAGTGTTTCCACTAGTAACAGTTGTTGCACTTGGAACAAATAATGAGGCAGTTGTTTGAGCAGATGGGAGACCAAGTGTAGGTGGTACATATTGATGTGTTGAAAGAGGCTGAGTATGTGTGTATGTAAAGTTAGTTGGGTAAGTCTGTTGTTGAAAGTACTGTTGTTGTGGATTATTAGGAACATGGTAGGCTCTTGGTTGTTGAAACATTTGAGGTAGTCTATGAACATTACTAACAATACTAGGATAGTTAAAAGAGGTTTGCATTGGTGTTTGTTGGGCTACTTGTGGGACAAATGATGGCTGTTGAGATGGCCTTTGTGTCATTAATGTACCTGTTTGGTGTGGGACAACTGTTGGCCTAATTTGTACATCAGTTACCATAGAAGAAGATGGACACTGTATATGTGTTTGTTGCACTACAGGATTAAGTTGAAAATTAGAGAAATGTTCTTCTGTTTGGGTTTCCACAGTTTGTTGAGTTGTGTTTGTGTGTGGGCCACGTGGATTGGCTCTCCATTGTTCTATCACTTCAAAACAATAAATGGGTTCTGGCTCACGTTGGGTAGCAGATATTAGTGTTATTAAGGATGCCCTCAATCTATCCTGCCTATCATCAGGAACCAATGCAAGAGAGGGAGAAAGGAAGCTGCAAAATCTCTCTCCATCACTCTCTGGTATCAGTGAATTCATCATGTATATAATTCTGGTATCAATGATATCTGGCAGGGAACGTAAATCTTCATAACGCCTATGACGGCGTCCGATAGATTGTGCTACTGTGCGCATGGTATTAGTTGATATTCTTGGCTGTGTGCCTGCATGTTGCTGTAGACTACTGTCTGCAATAACTGGTGAAAGGACACTTTGTTGCCCTGTAGACTGGCCTGCAATTACATTAGTGGATTGACTTGTGCCCAAACCCAAATCAGAGGACATTTCTTCTGCGTCTGGCTGGCTGGTGTTGGGGATTGGTGGAGGTTGATATGAGGTTGGCTCTATCTCAGAAGCAGAGGTCGCTGTTAATACTGCTGACTGGGCTTCCTCACTATCTTCCAGGTTATCCTCTCTACTTTGATGAAAAAAAAAAACCCATTACTGTGTGCCTTTTAAATAAAACCACCATGTGATGTAATGCTTGAAACTTACTTTGGTACTTCCATAATAGGCATAAGGAAGGTCAGTTTTTCATAATGGACATATTTTTTCTTCTTTGCAGCAGCAGCTGTGGTGGCCACTGGGTTATACTCTCTGCGGAACTAGTCACGGGCTGAGCGCCATCGCCATTTGACAAGATCCACTGTTAAAAAACATTAAAAAATGTAAATTCAGGTCACTAATTCAAACAATTGTAGATGTTAAAAAATTAGACATTAGTCTTGGATTGCATCAATTGTATGAAATAGGAAAACACATCCATGTGTATGACAACAACAACCCATTACACTCATCTAGTGACATAATAACACAATAAGCATGGGAATAAAAACAAGTTCAGCAGTAAACATCTGCAACCACTTATTCATCATTCATCTCCTTATAATTGTTCAAAAAATAAAAAACCTACAGAAAGCCATGAAATAAAATATCTACAAACCCATGAAGTGCCATATGTTCCACATATATTTTCCATTACACACTACACATTACTGTTACCATTCCAGACATGGTGACACCAAGGAACTTGCATAATAACCCAAACATAGAAATACAAATCCAAAAATATAGAAAAATCACAGCAAATTTGCAATAGAAAATGCACAGAAATGGTAACCAACCAAACCCCCAAACATGTTTAATAGTGGCTTCCCCACCATGAAATGCCATTTGTACATGCATAAAATACTTTAAAGCCCATATATACACATGCTGACATTACTAGTAAATTGCAAGGAATACTTCAAAAGTGCAGAAAACTACACTCTCCTGTTTGTGAGTCTCCAGTGTATCTCAAAATGAGTCAGGCCCATTAATACAGGCCCAACAAACAATACAAATATGAATATACTCTGCCTACAGACTGTGCAGATGTAGGTAAAGACAGAAGCAATGCAAATATCTGTACTCACCATATCTATTTTTCTTTCCAGGGGTACATTGAGACCATCCATTCCTAGGGTAGACTATCTCTGCCACAGCCATCCATGCTCGTTCCACCATTAGCCTGTCATGATAGCCATCAACACGTGTGTCCCACAGCTCTGGATGCCTCTCTACTTCTCCAATCAGCCTCTCTGTATCGATTCTGGGTGCCATGCTCAGTACCTGTGTTGTTCTCTGTGCTCAAAGTTCCCCTGCAGTGAGAGGACAGGTGTCCAGCTGCTGTCTGGCCTGCAAATGAGACAGGAAATGTATGTTTGGCACCAGAATTAATGGCCTACAATTGACCTGATAGATTGGTAACAAGTGTTTCAGATTTTGTGATGAAATACAGACACGGACGATACGTACTGAACACGGACATACTCCGTGTGCGGTCCGCGCAGGCACGGACCCATAGACTAAAGCGGGCCCGTGCCTGCGTGTTGCCGGCCAAAAACGGACATGTCGTCCGTGTTGAAAAGCGCACACACGTACTTACGACACGGACACACGATCCGTGTGATTTTACGTACGTGTGCCATCTTCCATTGAGTAACTTGGGTCTCCGTGTGTACGTGTCTCCGGTACGTGCAAACACGTACCGCACACGTACAAATTACACGGATGTGTGTTGCGGGTCATAGAAAACACACAAGGACCCCCAACTAGGAGTCCCCACCCCCATTTCCCAAAATTAGGGGCAGACACTAAGACAATTTCATCAATTGCCCCAGAGTACTCATAGTGTGTTTGCACAGCAGTCAGGCATGGGCCCTGCACCAGACAAGGTCTGGTGCATAATTTACAGCTTTCAAGTGAAGAGGTGGATGAGTGACAGGAGTAGGCCTGCTCCTCTGAGACCCCTGATACTACAGACAAGACACAACTTGGAGATCTAAGTTGGAGCTTCCACATTTCCAAACATTAGGGGCAGACACCAGGACAGTTTCATGAATTTCCCCAGAGTACCCATAATATTTTGGTGCAGCAGTGAGGCAATGGCCATGCACCAGACAGAGTCTAGCCCAGAATGTATAGTTTTCAAATGAAGAGCTGAATGAATGACAGGAGTAGATCTGTTGCACTGAGACCGCTGACACTACAGACAAGACATAACTTGGAGACCCAACTTGGAGTCTCCACATTTCTAAAAAGTTTGCTTTTCATGACTCAGGAGGAAGCAAAAAGAGGAGGAATAGAAGCAGAAATAGGAGGAACATTTGGTGCTTCATACATAAAAAAGCCAAATTGTAAAAGTAACAAGAGTAGACACACCATTGGATTGTTGTGCCACCAAAGCACTTGTTGGCAACATCAGCAGCAGTAGTAATAGAAGCCACAGAAGCCATGAAAATAGGTGAGAAAGACTGCAATACCGCAAGATCAATGCAGCACACTGAAAACTACACCCTCGCCTAGTCTGTACAGTCTGAGACTGGGGTAGAAAAGTCATTGGAGATCCATGACAAAATTCAAAAGGATCCAAACCCACTCTGATGGAATTGATATTGCTCTCTAGATACTCCTGCACTATTCTCTCCAATCATTCAGTATGTGTCAGACATGTACACTTTTCTTCTGGTGCACGGGATGGTCTAAAAAATGTTTGCCAAAACTCAGAAAAATTAATTCTACCACCTAAATTGATACTGCTGCTAAGGTTTCTATGATGAGGACTAGACATTCCTGGGGTTAGAAATTCAGAACAGCGATGTACACTGTGTGACTAATTACTGTCTTGGGGAAATCCACTTTTTAGATTGTGTACCAGTTGGTTTTGATACTCCAGCACATCCTTTTTAAGGTTGTGAAGCATCTGGCAAAATTTACTTTTGTATCGTGGATCAAATAGAGTGGCAACTCAGTAGTCAGCACAATTCCTAATCCTAACAATTCGGGATTCAAGTTGCAGATAGTGTAGCAAGAAGGTGCTCATATGTCGGGCGCATTTGTGAGGTCCAATCCATGGGGTGTTGGTGGTGGGCTAACATTCAAGCTTGTTTCCTCTGTCCAATCCCACCAACCACGGATAACAGAGAGGGGATCAATATCTTTTTCATCTCCTAACTGTTACATGCCCATCACCTTTTCCTCCTCGTTCTCCTCTATGTGTTTCTCGGCTCCTGCACCTTGACTAACAGATTGCATAGTACCATAAGCCCCTTTCGATCCCTGTACTCAACCCTCCCATGCCACCTGCCTGTAGTGACGACAGTCCGGACTTTACAGATTTTGGTCTCCTTTCTGCATCCTTATTTTCTTCCTCCACTTCCTCTGGGACCACCACCTCCTTGCATAGACTATTTAATGCCCGTCAAGTATGTACATGGCAGAAATATTAATGCTGATGATGGCATCATCAGAGATAATCATCTTTTTAGCCATTTCAAAACTCTGAAGGGTGAAGAGGTACAGACTAATCAGTGCCCACTCTGCAAGTGTGCATTGGCCCTGGCTATGCATCATGACATACTGCACCAGGGATTGTTGTTGCTTCCACAGTTGCTGTAACATGTGCAGAGTGGAATTCACAGGGTTGGCACATTGCATATTAACTAGTTAACCATTAAGCCGAAGGACCTCTGTAGCGATGCAAGTTGATTAGGTGTGCGAATGGCTGAAATGAGCACACAGCAACTGTGCCCTCTGCAGCACCGCATCTAGGCTGGAATATTGGCCTAGAAATTGCTGTACAACCGTCTGGCTGCCACCAGGTTTGCAACATTTTTGCACATGGCCTTCTATGGCTCCAGGTTCAGTGGAGACAGCCATTGCTGAATCTCAACCTGGATAGCTGTACACAACTCTTCAGCTGTGTGACTGCATTCTCAAATGCATTTTAATTTCAACACTGTCTGATTGCAGTGTACCCTGGCTGCTCCTTCCCCATCTGCCTCCTCAGCCACTAGAGTCACCCAGTGCCCAGTCAGTTAGATGTAATGCCCCTGGACATGCTTGCTCATCCAGGTGTCTGGACTTTGGCTATTCTGATTATCTTTTGGGCATTTTTGCACTCTTCCAAGATGGCGTCCTCTGCTTCATTCCTCTCCAATTTTTTTTTGCCCTCCTGTCTTTATAAACCCAAGTCCAGCCTTTAGTACTCTACTTTAGTATTCTGCCTGGTTTTCTGCTCCAAGTGGTATCTCAAGTTCCTCCCCCTACTCCGGCAATTCCTATGTGACGCTCCCATTGCTATTCATTAGAGGTTCTGCTACCTTCACCTGTTGCCAGCTTGCCTGCTGCTGTCAGCTGCTGCTACCTTACCCTTTGCTGCAGCTCTTGCTGGATCTGCTTTTACTGATATGTAAGATGGTTTGCTTAATAAGTGCTTTGCCACTTCTACATTTGAATAGGTGCAGTAACAGAGTTTGGGAATGTTCTGAACTTTTGTAAACTGCTCTGCATATTTTCTGGACTTTAGTAAACTGCTCTGCATCTGTTCTGGACTTTCAGAAACTTCCTTTCCCAGGTCTCCTTGGGTGTGTAATCTAATAGACTTTGCTAAAGCATCTCCTAGTGTTAACAGCTTTAAAGACTGCACTGCTAAATAGCATAATGCTGTGTGGCTTTCAAGAGACTTTGCTTAAAGGTTTCATATTGATATTTTAACTGTGTTTATTGACTTAATTGTTTTCCTCTGCACTTAGTTTGTTATCAACGTGTGTTACAGTGCAGACTTTATCACCTATAAACTGGGTTTAGGTGTGTCTTTGCGCCATGCAAAAAGATTCCTGAGTTATCCATTATTATTATTACATCAGGTGTCAGTGGTGAAATGCTCCCTGTTAGGCCCCCTTCACACGTCCGTGATACACGTGCGTGTTTGGTCCGTTTCCGTATATACCGGAGACACGGCCAAACGTGCACCAATGTTAATCTATGATTGTGGTCACACGTGCGTTATTTCATTATGTCCGTATGTGCGTGTCCGTGATCCGTATGTGTTTGCGTTTTGCACGGATGCATGTCCGTTATCTGCACGGAGCACGCACACGTGGACACAATGAAAGTCTATGGGTATGTGCACACACGTTAGTAAACACGTATGCATCTACCTATAGTCCGTGTCCGTTTGGTGTTTTTATTTCTAGTGATGTCGGCTATTTCTGTGTATGTCGGTCAATCTCCCTGAGTCCGTCGGTCGGTCTCTCTGTCTCTCTGTCGGTCTCTCTGTCTGTCTGTCCCTCTCTCACAGTCTGTCGGTAAGTTTCCCCCCCTCTCTCATACTTACCGTTCCCCGATCACCGGCGCGGCGCTGCACGGCATTCACACTGCTGCAGCGGCTTTTACTATTTTGAAAAAGCCGGCCGCTCATTAAACAATCTCCTACATTATATGCGACAGTTCTGGGGCTGTACCCGGCTCTTCCCGATTTACCCTGGTGCTTTGGCAAATCGGGCTAATAAGGAGTTAATGGCAGCCCATAGCTGCCACTAAATCCTAGATTAATCATGTCAGGCGTCTCCCCGAGATTCCTTTCATGATTAATCTGTAAATTACAGTAAATAAACACACACACACGAAAAATCCTTTATTAGAAATAAAAAACACACACATATACCCTGGTTCAACAATTTAATCAGCCCGAAAAAGCCCTCCATGTCCGGCGTCATCCAGGATGGTCCAGCGTCGCATCCAGCGCTGCTGCATAGAGGTGACCGGAGCTGCAGAAGACACCGCCGCTCCGGTCACCTCCACGCGGCAAATGAAGACAGCCGCGCGATCGGCTGAGCTGTCACTGAGGTTACCCGCTGTTACTGGATCCAGTGACAGCGGGTAACCTCAGTGACAGCTCAGCTGATCGCGCTTCTCACCTCAGTTGCTGCGTGGAGGTGACCGGAGCGGCGGTGTCTTCTGCAGCTCCTGTCACCTCCATGCAGCAGCGCTGGAAGCGACGCTGGACCATCCTGGATGACGCCGGACATGGAGGGCTTTTTCGGGCTGATTAAATTGTTGAACCAGGGTATATGTGTGTGTTTTTTATTTCTAATAAAGGATTTTTCGGGTGTGTGTGTTTATTTACTGTAATTTACAGATTAATCATGAAAGGAATCTTGGGGAGACGCCTGACATGATTAATCTAGGATTTAGTGGCAGCTATGGGCTGCCATTAACTCCTTATTACCCTGATTTGCCAAAGCACCAGGGCAAATCGGGAAGAGCCGGGTACAGCCCCAGAACTGTCGCATATAATGTATGCGGCAATTCTGGGCGGCTGCTGACTGATATTGTTAGGGTGGGGGGCTCCCCATAACGTGGAGCTCCCCATCCTGAGAATACCAGCCTTCAGCCGTATGGCTTTATCTGGCTGGCATTAAAATTGGGGGGGACCGCACGGCGTTTTTTTTTAATTATTTATTTATTTATTTTACTGCACAGTATAGACACGCCCACCGGCTGCTGTGATTGGGTGCAGTGAGGCACCTGTCACTCAGTGTGGGGGCGTGTCTCACTGCAACCAATCATAGGCGCCGGTGGGCGGGGAAAGCAGGGAATAGGAGATTGTTTAATGAGCGGCCGGCTTTTTCAAAAAAGTAAAAGCCGCCGCAGCAGTGTGAATGCCGTGCAGCGCCACGCCGGGGATCGAGGAACGGTGAGTATGAGAGAGGTGGGGAAACTTCAGTCACTCGGGGGATTAGCGGTCACCGGTGAATCCTTCACAGGTGACCGCTAATCAGTACTCGACACAGACAGAGCCGCGGTATGAGGATGAAGTCGGGTGAAGTTCACCCGAGTTCATTCTCATCGCGCAACTCTGTCTGTTGTCAGCCGACATTTATAAACGACATTGTGCATCACACACACGGACATTACACACGGACATTACAGGTACACATACACGTTAATTCCACACGCACACACGGACATTCTACACACAAACACGGCTAGCATACGCAATTCACACAGGTGCCACACGGACCATAAAAACAGACACAAAAACGGGACACGGACCCGAAAAACGGCCCGTAACACACATGCGTGTTTTTCACGGACGTGTGAAGGGGGCCTTAGACAGAGTTTTTCAAGGATCGGGTGATATACTCTGCCTCATGCTGGTGTAGCACAGGGACAGCTTTATTAGAGGAGTGTCTGGATTCTGCTCGAACCCTACTTCATCCAACCCCAGAGCCAACTGACAAAGGGCATCGGTGCAGATGCTTTTCTTTTCTTGAGTCTCGGAATCTTTGTTGCAGACCTCTGATGCCCATGAAATACAATGTGTGAAAAGTTCTGCAGACTCGCCTATCTGTGGCTCCACAAAGTCAGTTGGGCCGTTGAAGAGTTGTGATGCATGGGGAAACAAGGCTAATTGGGATGCCACCTCTAAGGACTGTTCTGTTATGTTGAGGTGGAGGAAAAGAAGGAGAGACCACTTAATGCAGCGCTTGCCATCCACTAAAGCACATGCTCATTTTGGCTCACATCTACAAGTTGTACCTTTGTATGGCTGCGAAAGGGAGAGAGGCAAGTAGCCCATCCAGTAACAGAAGTTGTAATTTGTCTTTGTATAGTATGAGCTGGTGTTTGTTCCGTAGAGCTTACAATAGCATTAGCGCCTACCCCACATACATCTCAAACACCACGCCTATTCCCCCTACCACCATATCTGCGGGATTTCCCACACATGTTTGATGTACCCTTCCCCTCGGTTAACCAGCTGTTTCACAACCATAGAGCCACACCTGTCAGTCACCTGTCACTAAACTAGTAATTACTATGTAGATGGTGAAATGGCAATTTGTGGCTTGACCATAGATGTTGCACTATTTAGATCATGAATTAGTAATTTTTAGCTGGACCACACAACTATCATTATTTAGATGAATAAATGGCGATTTTTAGCTGGACACTTAATTACCACTATTTAAATTATTGAATGGCCATTTTTGGCTTGAACTCAAGTTTTCTCTATTTATATGATGAAATACCATTTTTTGGCTGGACCACACAGCTACCACTATTTAGATAATTAAATAGCAATTTTGACCTCACCACAGATTTTGCATTATTTAGATTATGAAATAGCAATTTTTGACTGGACCACACATTTACCACTATTTAGATGATTAAATGGCAAATTTTGGCTTGATTACAGATTTTGCAATCTCTATTTAGAAGCTGAAATAGAAGTTTGTGAAAAGTCCAGACAATTAGCAATCACTAGATGATGAAATTCCAATTGGTGACACACACCATTCCGCACACTGCACTTCCCTATTCTACACTATCACCGTCCTCACTATCTCAACTATCTAAAATTAAATGCACTAGCTAAGCTAACTATTTGTCCAGCAGCAACAGCATTGGCAGCACCATCCCTAAGCTTTAGCAATCACAGAATGGTGCTGACATTGCATTTTATATGCAAAGGGACATGTGACTTAGGTACGCACCCAATATCAGAATCCCTTGTATCTGGTGTTTCTACTCCATGATTGGCTGCCAGAACATCCAAACATAAATTTAAAACAAAATAAAACAATCTACTGCTCCACTAGCCTCTCCCTAACACCCCCATCATCTTCTCACACATCCCCCCACTCATCATACAGCACCACTATCCTAACCAAAGTGATGATAAGGTAGAAGAAAAGCAGTAGTGCAACTGCAAAGGGTTACCAAACAATGCTGATCTTTGCCGATTTTTAAGAAAACTGTTCATGAATCCGATTTCCATTCAAACGAGCCAAGTTTTATGCTGACTTTGAGATTGTTACTTACAGCAAGATGGAATTGCAGCTGTATATTGCTCAGGCCAAAAGACTACTGCTACTCCAGCAGGATACAGCTAAATCCCACTAGGTGGAGGCATCACAGGTGCAGGAGGAGCCAATCACACGCACTTCCAAATATGGAGGTCACATCCAGCCATCACCTCCTCCATATTTGGAAGTGAGTGTGATTGGCTCCTCCTGCACCTGTGATGCCTCCACCTAGTGGGGGTTTAGCTGTATCCTGCTGAAGTAGCAGTAGTCTTTTGGCCTGAGCAATATACAGCTGCTATTCCATCTTGCTGTAAGTAATGATATTCTTTTTCTGCTTTTTTATACGACTTTGAGATTGGCAAATCTTTTCCGAACAAGCTTGCTCATCTCTATTCTCCAGTGCTTTACTTCCATCCATTTATGAGTGCTTCTTGAAGTACGTTTAAGGTCATTGTCCTGTTAGAATACCCATGACATAGAACACAAAACAATCTTCCTAAAACTGTGCACTACATTACGACCCAAAATCCTTTGGTAATCTTCAGATTTTATGATACCTTGCATACAGTAAAGGCACACAGTGCCAAAAGCAGCAAAGCAACACCAAAGTATCTTAAAACCACAACCATTTTTAACTGTATGTATTGTGTTATTTTCTTTGGCCTCATTTCATTTTCAGTAAACAGTAAAATAATTTGCTTTACCGAAAACCTGTATTTGTCTCATCTGTCAACAGGACACTTTTCCAAAGGATTTTGGCTTACTCACAAAAAATGTATCTTTGTACCGTGTTAGCCAATCAAGATAAAAACAATTGTTTAAAAGAAGTGAAGTCCTCAGTGGTTGATACCTTTTAATGGCTAACTGAAAAGATGTAATAATAGCAAGCTTTCGAGACTGGACTACTCAGGTCTCTTCATCAGGCTAAGTATGTACTAACGTACATTTTGGTGAACTGCAGTCTAGCTTTTATATGTGAGTGTTACAAGTGGGGTCCTCCAGGGTCTTCTCCCATAGTGTTTCATTTCATTCAAATGTCGACAGGTAGATCTTGCAAACACTGCACACTGAGCCAGCAGGACAGTTTGAACTTCTTTGGAATTTGATTGGGGCTGCTCATCCACCAACCAGACTATCTTGTGTTTCAAACTTTCATCAATTTTTCTCTGCTGTCTAAGTCCAGGGAGATTAGCTACAGTGCCATTGGTTGTAAACTTCATGAACATGTTGTACGCTGTGGACAAAGGAAAATCAAGATATCTGGAGATGGACATGTGGCCTAGAGATTGTTGATATTTTTAAACTAATTTGGTTCTCAAGTCTTAAGAAGAGATGAGCGAACCGGTCACGGTTCGGCTCAAGCTCGGTTCACCGTACCGAGGTCTGTTTCTAGTTCAGTTCGGCAAACTGGTTCGGCGAACCGCTCGAACCCATAGGAAACAATGGGAGGCAATCACAAACACATAAAAACACCTAGAAAACACCCTCAAAGGTGTCCAAAAGGTGACAAACAACTCACAACACAAACACATGGGAAAGTGACAAGGACATATACTCATGCGAAAACAAAAGAGCTGGACAAGGAAAAAGAGGAGGAGACACAGATATAGGCATGGCATGCCCTTCTAAAATGATGTAAAACACAGTCTCCCTTTTTTCCAAAAATCGGGCCATACACACCACTTCAGTGGCAGCACTTGTGCCCCAGTTGTACACTTCACAGGTAGATTTGCATCAAGAACATTCAAAATTACGCCATCCTTAACTGTCCCCGGGATGACACCGGGGTAGGTAGCAAAGTCTTTCCTGATTCCAGCTCTGTTCATCTTGGATCATTTTTAAAAACACTGTAAGCAAGGGTTACTCCAAGCGGAGTCTCCCTTTTTTCCAAAAATTGGGCCACACAGACACCCACCCCATCAGTCGCAAACCCATGAAGTGCCATATGTTCCACATATATTTTCCATTACACACTACATATTACTGTTACCATTCCAGACATGGTGACACCAAGGAACTTGCATAATAACCCAAACATAGAAATACAAATACAAAAATATAGACAAATCCCAGCACGTTTGCAATAGAAAATGCACAGAAATGGTAACCAAACAAACCCCCAAACATGTTTAATAGTGGCTTCCCCACCATGAAATGATATTTGTACATGCATAAAATACTTTAAAGCCCATATATACACATGCTGACATTACTAGTAAATTGCAATGAATACTTCAAAAGTGCAGAAAACTACACTCTCCTGTTTGTGAGTCTACAGTGTATCTCAAAATGAGTCAGGCCCATTAATACAGGCCCAACAAACAATACAAATATGATTATACTCTGCCTACAGACTGTGCACATGTAGGTAAAGACAGAAGCAATGCAAATATCTGTACTCACCATATCTATTTTTCTTTCCAGGGGTGCATTGAGACCATCCATTCCATTGCTAGAGTAGACTATCTCTGCCACAGCCATCCATGCTCGTTCCACCATTAACCTGTCATGATAGCCATCAACACGTGTGTCCGACAGCTCTAGATGCCTCTCTACTTCTCCAATCAGCCTCTCTGTATCGATTCTGGGTGCCATGCTCAGTACCTGTGTTGTTCTCTGTGCTCAAAGTTCCCCTGCAGTGAGAGGACAGGTGCCCAGCTGCTGTCTGGCGTGCAAATGAGACAGGAAATGTATGTTTGGCGCCAGAATTAATGGCCTACAATTGACCTGATAGATTGGTAACAAGTGTTTCAGATTTTGTGATGAAATACGGACACGGACGATACGTGCTGAACACAGACATACTCCGTGTGCGGTCCGTGCAGGCACGGACCCATAGACTAAAGCGGGTCCGTGCCTGCATGTTGCCGGCCAAAAACGGACATGTCGTCCGTGTTGAAAAGTGCACACACGTACTTACGACACGGACACACGTTCTGTGTGATTTTACGTACGTGTGCCATCTTCCATTGAATAACATGGGTCTCCGTGTGTACGTGTCTCCGGTATGTGCAAATACATACCGTACACGTACAAATTACACGGATGTGTGTTGCGGGTCATAGAAAACACACAAGGACCCCTAACTAGGAGTCCCCACCCCCATTTCCCAAAATTAGAGGCAGACACCAAGACAATTTCAGCAATTGCCCCAGAGTACTCATAGTGTGTTTGCACAGCAGTCAGGCATGGGCCCTGCACCAGACAAGGTCTGGTGCATAATTTACAGCTTTCAAGTGAAGAGGTGGATGAGTGACAGGAGTAGGCCTGCTCCTCTGAGACCCCTGATACTACAGACAAGACACAACTTGGAGATCTAAGTTGGAGCCTCCACATTTCCAAACATTAGGGGCAGACACCAGGACAGTTTCATGAATTTCCCCAGAGTACCCATAATATTTTGGTGCAGCAGTGAGGCAATGGCCATGCACCAGACAGAGTCTGGCCCAGAATGTATAGCTTTCATATGAAGAGCTGAATGAATGACAGGAGTAGGTAGGTCTGTTGCACTGAGACCGCTGACACTACAGACAAGACATAGCTTGGAGACCCAACTTGGAGTCTCCACATTTCTGAAAATTTTGCTTTCCATGACTCAGGAGGAAGCAAAAAGAGGAGGAATAGAAGCAGAAATAGGAGGAACATTTGGTGCTTCATACATAAAAAAGCCAAATTGTAAAAGTAACAAGGGTGGACACACCATTGGATTGTTGTGCCATCAAAACACTTGTTGGCAACATCAGCAGCAGTAGCAATAGAAGCCACAGAAGCCATGAAAATAGGTGAGATAGACTGCAATACCGCAAGATCAATGCAGCACACTGAAAGCTACACCCTTGCCTAGTCTGTACAGTCTGAGACTGGGGTAGAAAAGTCATTGGAGATCCATGACAAAATTCAAAAGGGTCCAAACCCACTCTGATGGAATTGATATTGCTCTCTAGATACTCCTGCACTATTCTCTCCAATCATTCAGTATGTGTCAGACATGTACACTTTTCTTCTGGTGCACGGGATGGTCTAAAAAATGTTTGCCAAAACTCAGAAAAATTAATTCTACCACCTAAATTGATACTGCTGCTAAGGTTTCTATGATGACGACTAGACATTCCTGGGGTTAGAAATTCAGAACAGCGATGTACACTGTGTGACTAATTACTGTCTTGGGGAAATCCACTTTTTAGATTGTGTACCAGTTGGTTTTGATACTCCAGCACATCCTTTTTAAGGTTGTGAAGCATTTGGCAAAATTTACTTTTGTATCATGGATCAAATAGAGTGGCAACTCAGTAGTCAGCACAATTCCTAATCCTAACAATTCGGGATTCAAGTTGCAGATAGTGTAGCAAGAAGGTGCTCATATGTCGGGCGCATTTGTGAGGTCCAATCCATGGAGTGTTGGTGGTGAGCTAACATTCACGCTTGTTTCCTCTGTCCAATCCCACCAACCACGGATAACAGAGAGGGGATCAATATCTTTTTCATCTCCTAACTGTTACATGCCCATCACCTTTTCCTCCTCGTT
Source organism: Anomaloglossus baeobatrachus (assembly GCF_048569485.1). NCBI lineage: Eukaryota > Metazoa > Chordata > Amphibia > Anura > Aromobatidae > Anomaloglossus > Anomaloglossus baeobatrachus. Next base: position 212,512,569 of record NC_134359.1, on the reverse strand, counting down.
CTCCTCTGTGTTTCTCGGCTCCTGCACCTTGACTAACAGATTGCATAGTACCATAAGCCCCTTTCGATCCCTGTACTCAACCCTCCCATGCCACGTGCCTGTAGTGACGACAGTCCGGACTTTACAGATTTTGGTCTCCTTTCTTCATCCTTATTTTCTTCCTCCACTTCCTCTGGCACCACCACCTCCTTGCATAGACTATTTAATGCCCGTCAAGTATGTACATGGCAGAAATATTAATGCTGATGATGGCATCATCAGAGCTAATCATCTTTTTAGCCATTTCAAAACTATGAAGGGTTAAGAGTAGAGATGAGCGAACCGGTCCCGGATCGGCTCGAGGTCGGTTCGCCGAACGGAGGTCCCGTTCGAGTTCGGTTCGTCGAACGTTCGACGAACCGAACTCGAACCGCATAGGAAACAATGGCAGGTATTCACAAACACATAAAAACACCTAGAAAACACCCTCAAAGGTGTCCAAAAGGTGACAAACAACTCACAACACAACACAAACACATGGAAAAGTGACAAGGACATATACTCGTGCGAACACAAAAGATCAGGACAAGGGAAAAGAGGAGGACACACAGATATATGAGTATATGCAAGGAAACTTCGATGCCATTACTGTGCAACTTGAGCCCTGCTCATTTTATACTTCCAATCTGGATAAATTGCCTGAGCTTGCCACGTACGCCTTGGGGATCTTGTCGTGTACTGCAGCCTGCGTTCTCTTGGAACCTGTCTTCAGTGCTGCTGGGGGTCTGCTGGCAGATAAGCACACGTGTCTGTCCACTGACAATGTGGACATGGCTCTCAGAGGACTTTTCTTCCCCTGGGTCATCCAGGGGTGGCGAAAGGCACGCGTATTTTTGAGAGTGCTTCATGCAAAGCATCTTTGTAAGCTTGAAAATGGGGGTCAACTGATGCCAGTCAAGTGGGGTGTGTGTGGCCCAGTTAGTGGAAACGAGGGAGACTGTGGTTGGAGTCCCCTCGCTTTTGAAAAAAGAACCAAGATGAACAAGTCATGGCTCTCAGAAGACTTTTCTTCCCCTGGGTCATCCAGGGGAGGCGAAAGGCACGCGCATTTTTGAGAGTGCTTCATGCAAAGCATCTTTGTAAGCTTGAAAATGGGGGTTAACTGATGCCAGTCAAGTGGGGTGTGTGTGGCCCAGTTAGTGGAAACGAGGGAGACTGTGGTTGGAGTCCCCTCGCTTTTGAAAAAAGAACCAAGATGAACAAGTCATGGCTCTCAGAGGACTTTTCTTCCACTGGGTCATCCAGGGGAGGCGAAAGGCACGCGTATTTTTGATAGTGCTTCATGCAAAGCATCTTTGTAAGCTTGAAAATGGGGGTCAACTGATGCCAGTCAAGTGGGGTGTGTGTGGCCCAGTTAGTGGAAATGAGGGAGACTGTGGTTGGAGTCCCCTCGCTTTTGAAAAAAGAACCAAGATGAACAAGTCATGGCTCTCAGAGGACTTTTCTTCCCCTGGGTCATCCAGGGAAGGCGAAAGGCACGCGTATTTTTGAGAGTGCTTCATGCAAAGCATCTTTGTAAGCTTGAAAATGGGGGTCAACTGATGCCAGTCAAGTGGGGTGTGTGTGGCCCAGTTAGTGGAAACGAGGGAGACTGTGGTTGGAGTCCCCTCGCTTTTGAAAAAAGAACCAAGATGAACAAGTCATGGCTCTCAGAAGACTTTTCTTCCCCTGGGTCATCCAGGGGAGGCGAAAGGCACGCGTATTTTTGAGAGTGCTTCATGCAAAGCATCTTTGTAAGCTTGAAAATGGGGGTTAACTGATGCCAGTCAAGTGGGGTGTGTGTGGCCCAGTTAGTGGAAACGAGGGAGACTGTGGTCGGAGTCCCCTCGCTTTTGAAAAAAGAACCAAGATGAACAAGTCATGGCTCTCAGAGGACTTTTCTTCCACTGGGTCATCCAGGGGTGCGAAAGGCACGCGTATTTTTGATAGTGCTTCATGCAAAGCATCTTTGTAAGCTTGAAAATGGGGGTCAACTGATGCCAGTCAAGTGGGGTGTGTGTGGCCCAGTTAGTGGAAATGAGGGAGACTGTGGTTGGAGTCCCCTCGCTTTTGAAAAAAGAACCAAGATGAACAAGTCATGGCTCTCAGAGGACTTTTCTTCCCCTGGGTCATCCAGGGAAGGCGAAAGGCACGCGTATTTTTGATAGTGCTTCATGCAAAGCATCTTTGTAAGCTTGAAAATGGGGGTCAACTGATGCCAGTCAAGTGGGGTGTGTGTGGCCCAGTTAGTGGAAACGAGGGAGACTGTGGTTCGAGTCCCCTCGCTTTTGAAAAAAGAACCAAGATGAACAAGTCATGGCTCTCAGAGGACTTTTCTTCCCCTGGATCATCCATGGGAGGCGAAAGGCACGCGTATTTTTGAGAGTGCTTCATGCAAAGCATCTTTGTAAGCTTGAAAATGGGGGTCAACTGATGCCAGTCAAGTGGGGTGTGTGTGGCCCAGTTAGTGGAAACGAGGGAGACTGTGGTTGGAGTCCCCTCGCGTTTAAAAAAGAACCAAGATGAGCAAGTCATGGCTCTCAGAGGACTTTTCTTCCCCTGCGTCATCCAGGGGAGGCGAAAGGCATGCATATTTTTGATAGTGCTTCATGCAAAGCATCTTTGTAAGCTTGAAAATGGGGGTCAACTGATGCCAGTCAAGTGGGGTGTGTGTGGCCCAGTTAGTGGAAACAAGGGAGACTGTGGTTGGAGTCCCCTCGCTTTCGAAAAAAGAACCAAGATGAACAAGTCATGGCTCTCAGAGGACTTTTCTTCCACTGGGTCATCCAGGGGAGGCGAAAGGCACGCGTATTTTTGATAGTGCTTCATGCAAAGCATCTTTGTAAGCTTGAAAATGGGGGTCAACTGATGCCAGTCAAGTGGGGTGTGTGTGGCCCAGTTAGTGGAAACGAGGGAGACTGTGGTTGGAGTTCCCTCGCTGTGTTTTACATGCTTTTAGAAGGGCATGACATGGCTTAGAGGTTGACTTTCAGCATCTGGAAACTGTTGGCTACCAAAATGCTGCCTTTCCATCCTTTTTGACCGATGATTTTCGAGACCTTATGCCCATCGCAGTGCCCCAAGAGCCGATGCCCAGGCGCCACTCCTTCTCCAACAAAGGCGTGCACGCGCTACACCAGCATGTCGCACTAAACATCACTGATTCCTTGAGAAACTCTGTGTGACAGGGTGCATTTCACCACAGATAATTGGCCCAGTAAGCATGGACAGGGGCGTTACATGTCGCTGACTGGGCAATGCGTTACTGTGGGGAGAGATGGAGAAGGGTCTGCTGTACAAGCCTTGCCGTCCCCACGAGTTGTGTCAATCCTTCTTCTGTATTTAGAAGTTAATACACTGCTTCTGCCTCTTCAACCTCGTGTGGGTCCTCCACCTTGGCCCAAACCCTGTGTGGTCAGGCCACCCTTCCTTGTAACTGCGCACAAGGAATACCACACACCTCCTTACTATGCTGGCAGCAGAGCTCAATGCCATCAGGCGGTCAAAGGTTTACTTTGAAATGTATAAGAAATGTGAGTCACACCGCTGAGAAGTTGTGGACGGTTAGCTCTGGAGACCGAGTTTCATCAATGGTTGTCTCCAATCAACCAGCAGCCAGGGAAGGCCGGGTGCGACAATGATGCAAACATGGGTGCGGCCCTTCGCCGTGACAATGTGACACATGTGCCTTGTGTGGCTCACGTGTTGAACCTGGTTGTCCAGCAATTTTTAAAGCACTATCCTGGCCCACATGGCCATCTGCAGAGAGCACGGTGTAACGCCTTCCTTGATCCACACACTCAGATGGGCTGTAAATGATAGGCTAGAGGGAAGCCACTCACATAGCAGGACCCCTAGAACCCTGAAACCCTTTAACCCCTATACAGGGATTAGGAATTACACAGGGCCCAAGGTGATCAATACCTGTGGAAGGCTGCAGTTCCAGAGAATAGTAGTCAGGCAGGGTCAAAACATTAATTGAGGAACAGGAACAGAATGGGATGGCCAGGACTTAATCAGAAAACAAGCAGAGGTGAAATGCGGATCGGCCAACAAGGTACATAAACAGCAAGCAGGAAAAGTAGTCAGGTAACAAGCACACAAAATCATAAAACTGAACTGGGGGTAAAAGTAACCAGAGGTTCATAGCTATGTTTGGCAGTGGTCTGCAGACAGGATGGGCATAAAAAAGGGTGTGGTGTCTTCCCATTGGTTGTAGCTGAATGATGGTACTTCATCTGTGAGATACCCACCAGCTACATTCAGCCAGAGATTCTGCATCTGTCAAGGTAATGCAGCCCAGTGGGTGAGCATAACCTGCGTCCACCTGCGCCGCTGGCATCGACTCCTCTCCCATCATCAGCACTATGCATGAAAGGAACACGTTGTCACCTGGCGACCGGAGTACAAATTGACGGAGCGGACTCCGTTGGTGACTTAACAGCCGTGTGCGGCAATGATGCAAACCTGGCTGCGGGCCATCGTCAGGGCAATGTGACACACGTGCCTTGTATAGCTCACGTGTTGAACCTAATTCTCCAGCAATTTTTAAAACACCATCTTGGCCTACATGGCCTTGTGCAGCGGGCACGCTCGCTATGTGCTCACTTCCATCGTGCGCACACAGCAGCTCAACAACTTTCGTCGCTACAGAAGTCTTTACGTCTGGTGGTTAAACGCCTGAAATGTGATGTGCCGACACGCAGGAATTTGAATCTGCACATGTTGCAGCGTTTGTGGCCGCACCGCCGAACCCTGCTGCAATACGTTATGACATATAGCCTGGGATAACTTGATCCAGAGGTGGTGCAGATCACACTGCTGGAGTGGTGTCAGATCAAGGACCTATGCACCCTTCTACACAGTTTACAAATGTCGACGAAGATATTTAGCACTGGCGATGCCATTCTCAGCGTGACGATTCTGGTCATCTACATGATGGAGCACACTGTAATTATTATTCGGAGTCAGGTGTTGGGACAAGAGGAAGGGGAGGAAGTACAGGAGGAGTCATATGCGGAAGGGATAACAAGATCTACGAGGTCCAGATGGTCAGCGGCACCTAGGCGGCAGTCATGGTGAGGGAGAGGGATTAACAAGGGCGCATAGTATCAGCAAAAAGTGTTGAGGAAGGTGCAGGAGCCCATGAAGAAATGGAGTACGAACTGGCGATGGGCATGGAAGAATCAGCAGATGAGTGAGAGCTTGCTCACATTTCAGTTCTGCGAGGTTGTGGGGAGAGGGCAGAGGAAGGAGGCACGATTCTCACCTCTCTGCCACCAACACACCAAGGACTTGGTCCTCCTGGATGCACAAGACACATGGGCGCCTTCTTGCTGCACTACCTACAACATGACCCTCGGATTGTACGAATTCAAATTAATCCTGACTACTGGGTTGCCACACTGTTAGATCCCCGGTACAAGACAAAATTTGGCGAAATAATTCCTGCCATAGAAAGGGTCGCACGTATACAGGAGTATCTGCAGAAGGTGGTACGCAATCTTAGATCTGCTTTTCCTCTAAACACCAGTGCTGCACAGAGTGAATCTCAACGCTTTGTCATGGATAGGAGGAAATGGTCTTTTACTTGTCCACATCTGAGTGACCGAGGGCTGCTGGCTGCTATGCTGAGATGGCGTTGAGTACGGTGTCCCTGCAGAGTTGCACTTTTGGTCATATACCAAAATGAGTTGAAAAAGGACAGATGCTGGTGGAAAGGGGAACAGGTGTGTTGGAAAGGGGAAAAAAGTTTTTGTCCGTGGATTTGGTGGTTAAGCAACAGTAACATTTGATGAAGAAACACCATCTGTTACAGTGGGACTGGCAGATTTGGATAAGGTGGTATATACTATGTTACCGCTATATACCGAAAATTATTAAGAAAAGAAAGAGAAAGGTATATATCCCCATCAGCAGCCAGTGTCCACCGTGCTCCCAGATGGAAAAGGAGAGGTTGGCAACTGGAAGGTTTGGTGGAGGATACAGAGCTGTGTGGCTATGAAACTAATAGTAGCCTGAACCGAGTTAGACGCCATTCGGATCTGGAGACTGGGACCCCTGTTAGCGTCACAGGGTCCACATGCCCACCCAGCCCAGGAACTCCCTGTTAACAACACAGGGGCCATTGAGTACGCTGACCATGTGCGTAGGGGCCACACCTGTGGACAGCAGGTGCATCAGCAGCAGCAGGCCTGTTAATGCCACTGGGCTGCACAAGCAGGACTGGTAGGACAGGAGCTGGTCTTAACCGTTCTGCGTTACCAACTGTGGTGGCGGCCTGCATCGACGCCCTATCCCTGCCTACCTCTGGCCTAAAGCCGCAATGGGTTCAACACATGGAGGTGTGCTCTTTCGGAGCATAATAGAAGACTGCGCACCTCCTTGTTGGCTCCAGCCCCTTTTATAACCTGGGTCCGCCCCAAACCAGGGTGGACCACAATGCACCTCCTGGAGACAAAAGCAGAGTGATATGTCATGAGTGGCATAACTAGCGTCCTATTTGGAACCGCAACTTCAATGATGACCTCATGGCTGTCATGACCCAAACACCTCCCAGTCATCGTCTGACCATCAATAATGAGGTGACAAGTCATAGGGGCGGGCCTCTGCAAGCCATTTGGGAGTGGCCTGGCCACATCGTCAGGACACCTGATGCCCTGTGGTCTATATGGGACCCCCACAGTAGGGGCAGTGCCAAAGAGTTCATTACCGGACCTAGTCTCCGATGCAGTAAGTGCCTGAGCATGCTCAGTAGCATGAAATACAGTGTCTGAAAAAAGACTATCAGCTTTATGGTGTCTAGGCACAACACAGGACCTAGACCCGGCACAGAGTGCAAGTACCTGTGCAAAGAGGCTTTTCGCACTAAGTGTGGGAGCATGCGCTGTATCCCGAAATGAAGACTTAGCCTCAGCAATGGCACAGTCAGGCTGAGCATACTCACTAGGCGAAACACTGTAGTTAGGCTGCGGCTGGAATAAATCGGCACACGCATGCGCACTAGCTGCCTCTCCACACTTAGACGTGGAGGAGAAAGCAGCCAGCTGGACAACCCAAGGCACAGCCCTAAATGGCAGCTGACGCCTGGGCGCAAATGAAACCACAGCAGGCTTCAGGTTATAGGTTTTGTAACAACAAATACCATCCAAAAGAACAGGTGTACTTCTTCCCATGGATAATCTGATATGATCCTTTTTTTCAAGGACACAACCATCGCTAACAAATGTAGATGAGGCCAAAACAGCAACTGCTTCAATGGATCTGAAGTGCTCCATAAAGTGGCCTCTCCTCCACCCCAATTTCAAGATCCCAAATACTCCATTCCTCTGTGGTGTCAATCCAATCGCACTTGCTTCCTAACAGCTCTCAAGTTTCCACCAGCCCTGCTGAGTATGGGGTAACAGAGATGGTTGAGTTTGCATAGCTGTTCAGTCGCACTATAGCCTGGGAATCAGAGGTCTGCTCCAGAGCTGCAATGAGTACACACAAGGAAGTTATTATTATTTTTATTATTATTGATTTATAGAGCACCATTGATTCCATGGTGCTGTACATGAGAAGGGGGTTACATACAGAATACATATACAAGTAACTATAGACAGACTGGTACAGAGGGAAGAGGGCCCTGCCCTTGCGGGATTACATTCTAAAGGATTTATGGGAGGAGACCGTAGGAGTGGTGTAGCTTGAGCGTCAAGTACATATGGTGGTGGTGTCATTGAAGGTTATAGTCATTTCTGAACAGATGAGTTTTCAGATTCAGTTTGAAGCTTGGGGGTGTAGCAGATAATCTGACGTGTTGAGGTAGCGAGTTCCATGAGACAGGGGAAATGATCTGCGCAGATGGCCAGAAGCTTTGTGAGTGGAATCCAGGCCCCGATGAAGAAGGTGCTGAGCCTAATCTACACCCTCATTTCCAAAAAGTAAATCCTCCTGGTGGAGTCAATGGGGAACATGATGAGGAGCACAGATACCTGATTGGAATGACAACTTTACTATTCGGTCAGGGCAGGAAGAGGTTGTCTCGGAGGACTCAGGACGAGGGGAATGAAAACACACAGGGTTATTGATGAGGTTGGAGACCACACTTAATGTGAAACCAAAGTCAGCCAGTCGATGAGGTCAGCAGAGGAGGTGGAGGAGGATGCTACTGACGACGAGGTTACGTTGCGTCTTCCTAGCCAGAGACAAAGTACTGGAAGCACGTCAACAACTGAATCCTGGACCACAACTTTGACTCTGAGCAGAAGTCGTGTTGGCTATGCAGGTCGCATGGGCTGTAAGCCTTGCCTAGCCTGTGAATTTTTGGACATCGCAAAGGATCACCCAAGTCATGGAATCTGTAAGATTTGTCAACAATCTGTAAGTAGAAGGCAAAAACTCACACCTTTGAGTAGTTCCTCCATGAAGTGTCACATGGATATGAATTGATAGCGTGAAGGTGTATTGCTCAGCTTTAGCCACTGTCAATGCAACATGCTTATTTGCCATTGCATGCATTGTTGCAGACTACACACAAGGGGCTGCTGTTTTTTTGGATCTGCCTTTGTTTGGTCACTATAGCAATATCAAATTGCTCTTCGGATGTGGACTTGGAGATGCTGTCTATGAACAGAAGGAAAAGCTAAAGGTGTGTGTTACAGCAAAGAGCCACCGCGGAAACACTTCGTTCAATTGTGAGGGGAGTCATGTTGTACTTTGATGATGAGCCCCGTAATGCCAGTGAGCAGCATCCTGTGCCACAGACCAACATTCTTACATTGCTGTCTATACTGTTTACCGTGAGAGGAGCGTAAAGTCTGTATTTCTGGAAACTGGACATCAGAGTACCCGGGTACGGTAGGCTGTGCCCAGACAATAATGCGGGCACGCAACACTTTGTTTTATTAGCAAAACACATATCTGTTCTGGGTAGGCCGACTATATAGACAATAAGACTTGCTGCCTCTGCACTGTCAAATTGTCACGTACAGTTTAAATCATAGAGGGACAGCAACACATGTTTGCATTGACTGTTGCTTTTCAAGATTTCCATGACTGTGTTGCAGAGCTCTGTGGTTTGCATTCACACTGTTATCATCTGCATTATCTGTGAGGCTTCAGCTAACAAGGGTATTCAGGGGGGGTAATGTGTTTTGACTATGTTTAGGTAGATATCTTGGAAGCTCTTGTGATGCGCCACTGGTAAGTCGTGTTCAAACACACACACACACACACACACACATGCACAAACACACAATTAGTGCTACACAGAGGGATTAGCAGGTAGTAGGCAACAGAATAGATTGTTCAATTATTTAAATTGTATGCATGGTTCTTATTGTTTGTTTTGGTAAAGTTAAACAAACATTTATCAACCCAACTGCCTAGAGTCCTTTTCCTGTTGCCTGGTTTTGCTGCATACTGGGGAGCCCACCCTGTACACAACTTAAAATGAAGCATAAGTCGCAATGTGAATTTCACTGTGCTACAATGCGGCCTAGCGTGCTTGTGCAACCACCGCCTGCCCCATCAAGTGCATCTGCGTGCTCTTCATCCTCTGTGACTGTGGGGACAGCAGTCACACATGGTTTTTCACACTGAACTTCCACTCCTTTACCCGCAACAGGGAGTGTGATTGGCAGGTCATCACTAGAGATGAGCGAACCGGTCCCGGTTCGGCTCGAGGTCGGTTCGCCGAACGGAGGTCCCGTTCGAGTTCGGTTCGTCGAACGTTCGACGAACCGAACTCGAACTGCATAGGAAATAATGGCAGACAATCACAAACACATAAAAACACCTAGAAAACACCCTCAAAGGTGTCCAAAAGGTGACAAACAACTCACAACACAACACAAACACATGGGAAAGTGACAAGGACAAATTCTCATGTGAAAACAAAACAGCGTTACGAGGAAAAAGAGGATGAGATACAGATATAGGCATGGCATGCCCTTCTTAAATCATGTAAAACACCGCAAGGTGACTCCAAGCGGAGTCTCCCTTTTTTCCAAAAATTGGGGCCCACACACACTGACCCATTCAGTGGCAGCACTTGTGCCCCAGTTATACACTTCACAGCTAGATTTGCATCAAGCACATTCAAAAATACGCCATAATTAACCGTCCCCAGGATGAGACCGGGGTAGGTAGCAAAGTCTTTCCTGATCCCAGCTCTGTTCATCTTGGCTTCTTTTAAAAACAATGTAAGCAAGGGTTACTCCAAGCGGAGTCTCCCTTTTTTCCAAAAATTGGGCCCCACACACACCCACCCCTTCAGTGGCAGCACTTGTGCCCCAGTTATACACTTCACATCTAGATTTGCATCAAGCACATTCAAAAATACGCCATAATTAACCATCCCCAGGATGAGACCAGGGTAGGTAGCAAAGTCTTTCCTGATCCCAGCTCTGTTCATCTTGGCTTCTTTTAAAAACAATGTAAGCAAGGGTTACTCCAAGCGGAGTCTCCCTTTTTTCCAAAAATTTGGCCCCACACACACCCACCCCTTTAGTGGCAGCACTTGTGCCCCAGTTATACACTTCACAGCTAGATTTGCATCAAGCACATTCAAAAATACGCCATAATTAACCGTCCCCAGGATGAGACCGGGGTAGGTAGCAAAGTCTTTCGTGATCCCAGCTCTGTTCATCTTGGCTTCTTTTAAAAACAATGTAAGCAAGGGTTACTCCAAGCGGAGTCTCCCTTTTTTCCAAAAATTGGGCCCCACACACACCCACCCCTTCAGTGGCAGCACTTGTGCCCCAGTTATACACTTTACAGCTAAATTTGCATCAAGCACATTCAAAAATACGCCATAATTAACCGTCCCCAGGATGAGACCGGGGTAGGTAGCAAAGTCTTTCCTGATCCCAGCTCTGTTCATCTTGGCTTCTTTTAAAAACAATGTATGCAAGGGTTACTCCAAGCGGAGTCTCCCTTTTTTCCAAAAATTGGGCCCCACACACACCCACCCCTTCAGTGGCAGCACTTGTGCCCCAGTTATACATTTCACAGCTAGATTTGCATCAAGCACATTCAAAAATACGCCATACTTAACCGTCCCCAGGATGAGACCGGGGTAGGTAGCAAAGTCTTTCCTGATCCCAGCTCTGTTCATCTTGGCTTCTTTTAAAAACAATGTAAGCAAGGGTTACTCCAAGCGGAGTCTCCCTTTTTTCCAAAAATTGGGCCCCACACACACCCACCCCTTCAGTGGCAGCACTTGTGCCCCAGTTATACACTTCACAGCTAGATTTGCATCAAGCACATTCAAAAATACGCCATAATTAACCGTCCCCAGGATGAGACCGGGGTAGGTAGCAAAGTCTTTCCTGATCCCAGCTCTGTTCATCTTGGCTTCTTTTAAAAACAATGTAAGCAAGGGTTACTCCAAGCGGAGTCTCCCTTTTTTCCAAAAATTGGGCCCCACACACACCCACCCCTTCAGTGGCAGCACTTGTGCCCCAGTTATACACTTCACAGCTAGAGTTGCATCAAGCACATTCAAAAATACGCCATAATTAACCGTCCCCAGGATGAGACCGGGGTAGGTAGCAAAGTCTTTCCTGATCCCAGCTCTGTTCATCTTGGCTTCTTTTAAAAACAATGTAAGCAAGGGTTACTCCAAGCGGAGTCTCCCTTTTTTCCAAAAATTGGGCCCCACACACACCCACCCCTTCAGTGGCAGCACTTGTGCCCCAGTTATACACTTCACAGCTAGATTTGCATCAAGCACATTCAAAAATACGCCATAATTAACCGTCCCCAGGATGAGACCGGGGTAGGTAGCAAAGTCTTTCCTGATCCCAGCTCTGTTCATCTTGGCTTCTTTTAAAAACAATGTAAGCAAGGGTTACTCCAAGCGGAGTCTCCCTTTTTTCCAAAAATTGGGCCCCACACACACCCACCCCTTCAGTGGCAGCACTTGTGCCCCAGTTATACACTTCACAGCTAGATTTGCATCAAGCACATTCAAAAATAAGCCATAATTAACCATCCCCAGAATGAGACCGGGGTAGGTAGCAAAGTCTTTCCTGATCCCAGCTCTGTTCATCTTGGCTTCTTTTAAAAACAATGTATGCAAGGGTTACTCCAAGCGGAGTCTCCCTTTTTTCCAAAAATTGGGCCCCACACACACCCACCCCTTCAGTGGCAGCACTTGTGCCCCAGTTATACACTTCACAGCTAGATTTGCATCAAGCACATTCAAAAATACGCCATACTTAACCGTCCCCAGGATGAGACCGGGGTAGGTAGCAAAGTCTTTCCTGATCCCAGCTCTGTTCATCTTGGCTTCTTTTAAAAACAATGTAAGCAAGGGTTACTCCAAGCGGAGTCTCCCTTTTTTCCAAAAATTGGGCCCCACACACACCCACCCCTTCAGTGGCAGCACTTGTGCCCCAGTTATACACTTCACAGCTAGATTTGCATCAAGCACATTCAAAAATACGCCATAATTAACCGTCCCCAGGATGAGACCGGGGTAGGTAGCAAAGTCTTTCCTGATCCCAGCTCTGTTCATCTTGGCTTCTTTTAAAAACAATGTATGCAAGGGTTACTCCAAGCGGAGTCTCCCTTTTTTCCAAAAATTGGGCCCCACACACACCCACCCCTTCAGTGGCAGCACTTGTGCCCCAGTTATACACTTCACAGCTAGATTTGCATCAAGCACATTCAAAAATACGCCATACTTAACCGTCCCCAGAATGAGACCAGGGTAGGTAGCAAAGTTTTTCCTGATCCCAGCTCTGTTCATCTTGGCTTCTTTTAAAAACAATGTATGCAAGGGTTACTCCAAGCGGAGTCTCCCTTTTTTCCAAAAATTGGGCCCCACACACACCCACCCCTTCAGTGGCAGCACTTGTGCCCCAGTTATACACTTCACAGATAGATTTGCATCAAGCACATTCAAAAATACGCCATAATTAACAGTCCCCAGGATGAGACCGGGGTAGGTAGCAAAGTCTTTCCTGAGTTCAGCTCTGTTCATCTTGGCTTCTTTTAAAAACAATATAAGCAAGGGTTACTCCAAGCGGAGTCTCCCTTTTTTCCAAAAATTGGGCCCCACACACACCCACCCCTTCAGTGGCAGCACTTGTGCCCCAGTTATATACTTCACAGCTAGATTTGCATCAAGCACATTCAAAAATACGCCATAATTAACCGTCCCCAGGATGAGACCGGGGTAGGTAGCAAAGTCTTTCCTGAGCCCAGCTCTGTTCATCTTGGCTTCTTTTAAAAACAATGTAAGCAAGGGTTACTCCAAGCGGAGTCTCCCTTTTTTCCAAAAATTGGGCCCCACACACACCCACCCCTTCAGTGGCAGCACTTGTGCCCCAGTTATACACTTCACAGCTAGAGTTGCATCAAGCACATTCAAAAATACGCCATAATTAACCGGCCCCAGGATGAGACCGGGGTAGGTAGCAAAGTCTTTCCTGATCCCAGCTCTGTTCATCTTGGCTTCTTTTAAAAACAATATAAGCAAGGGTTACTCCAAGCGGAGTCTCCCTTTTTTCCAAAAATTGGGCCCCACACACACCCACCCCTTCAGTGGCAGCACTTGTGCCCCAGTTATATACTTCACAGCTAGATTTGCATCAAGCACATTCAAAAATAAGCCATAATTAATAGTGATGAGCGAGTATGCTTGTTACTACTCGGTACTCGCACGAGTATCACTGTACTCGGGCTACTCGGCGGGTACCGAGTAATTTTGCAATACTCGTGTTTTACTCGTGGTCTTCATCCCTGCATGTTGGCGCTCTTTTGAGAGCCAGCCCTCATGCAGGGATTGACTGGCAGTCCACTGCAATGTCACAGCCCTGTTAGTTGTGGAATTGCAGTGATTGGCCGGCCCGCACAGCGTGACCGAGCCTTTATACCGGCGGGCGCGCTGTGCTCTGTACACAGCCATCTCATATTCCCTGCTTTCCACGCCCACAGGCGCCTATGATTGGTTGCAGTGAGACACGCCCCCACGCTGAGTGACAGGTGTCACACTGCACCCAATCACAGCAGCCGGTGGGCGGGTCTATACTGTGCAGTAAAATAAATAAATAAATAATTTAAAAAAACGGTGTGCGGTCCCCCCAATTTTAATACCAGCCAGATAAAGCCATACAGCTGAAGGCTGGTATTCTCAGGATGGGGAGCTCCACGTTATGGGGAGCCCCCCACCCTAACAATATCAGTCAGCAGCTGCCCAGAATTGCCGCATACATTATATGCGACAGTTCTGGGGCTGTACCCGGCTCTTCCCGATTTACCCTAGTGCGTTGGCAAATCGGGGTAATAAGGAGTTAATGGCAGCCCATAGCTGCCACTAAATCCTAGATTAATCATGTCAGGCGTCTCCCCGAGATTCCTTCCATGATTAATCTGTAAATTTCAGTTAAAAAACACACACACCCGAAAAATCCTTTATTAGAAATAAAAAACACTAACAAAGTCCCTCATTACCAATTTATTAACCCCGACAAACCCTCCATGTCCGGCGTACTCCACGGACTCCGGCGTCGCGTCCAGCTCTGCTGCATGGAAGTGACAGGAGCTGCAGAAGACACCGCCGCTCCGGTCACCTCCACGCAGCTAATGAAGGGAATAGCTGCAGTCAGGTAACTCCCGGCCACCGCTGGATTCAGCGGTGGCCGCGATTAACCTCAGTGACAGCAGCTGATCGCTATACTCACCTCAGTTGGTGCATGGAGCTGACTGGAGCGGCGGTGAGTAGCGCGATCAGCTGAGCTGTCACTGAGGTTACCCGCGGCCACCGCTGCATCCACCGCTGGATCCAGGTAACCTCAGTGACAGCTCAGCTGATCGCTATACTCATCTCATTAGCTGCGTGGAGGTGACCGGAGCGGCGGTGTATTCTGCAGCTCCTGTCACTTCCATGCAGCAGAGCTGGACGCGACGCTGGAGGACTGTGGAATACGCCGGACATGGAGGGTTTGTCGGGGTTAATAAATTGGTAATGAGGGACTTTGTTAGTGTTTTTTATTTCTAATAAAGGATTTTTCGGGTGTGTGTGTTTTTTAACTGTAATTTACAGATTAATCATGGAAGGAATCTCGGGGAGACACCTGACATGATTAATCTAGGATTTAGTGGCAGCTATGGGCTGCCATTAACTCCTTATTACCCCGATTTGCCAACGCACTAGGGTAAATCGGGAAGAGCCGGGTACAGTCCCAGAACTGTCGCATATAATGTATGCGGCAATTCTGGGCGGCTGCTGACTGATATTGTTAGGGTGGGGGGCTCCCCATAACGTGGAGCTCCCCATCCTGAGAATACCAGCCTTCAGCCGTATGGCTTTATCTGGCTGGTATTAAAATTGGGGGGACCGCACGCCGTTTTTTTTAATTATTTAATTATTTATTTCACTGCACAGTATACACACACCGGCTGCTGTGATTGGGTGCAGTGAGACAGCTGTCACTCAGTGTGGGAGCGTGTCTCACTGCAACCAATCATAGGCGCCGAAAAGCAGGAAAGCAGAGAATACGAGATTGATTAATGAGCGGCCGGCTTTTTCAAAAGAGGAAAAGCCACCGGAGTTTGAACAGCCGTGCAGCGCCGCGGCAGTGATCGGGGAACGGTAAGTAAGAGAGGGGGGGGGAACTGACCGACAGACTGTGAGAGGGGGACAGACAAGACAGAGAGAGACAGACCGACGGGAGATAGAATGAAAAAAAAAATGACCGACATCGTTAGTAAAAAGCACAAAACGTGCGTTTTGGACATCGGAGTGCCACACAAGGTTTTCACGTAAAATCTTTCATGTATTAATCTCAAAAAGTAACATACACCAGCTCTATCTCACTATTGGGTATGTGCCCTTAACATTTCCGCCATGAAAATTCATTTTGGTGTCATTTTGGAAGGTTTTCTGGTGAGTCCGTAAAAATGGCGTAAAACTTGGACAAAATTGTTCACAGCTGTGACTTTTGAGTGATAAATGCTTCAAGGGGTCTTCCCCATGCTGATGCCATGTCATTTGAGCACTCTTCTGAGACTTTTGTGACATTTTTAGGGTTTCTACATGCTGCCGGGGGGTCATTTCACAAAAATACTCGGGTCTCCCATAGGATAACATTGGGCTCGGTGCTCGGGCCGAGTACACGAGTATCTTGGGAGGCTCGGCCCGAGCTTCGAGCACCCGAGCTTTTTAGTACTCGCTCATCACTAATAATTAACCATCCCCAGAATGAGACCAGGGTAGGTAGCAAAGTTTTTCCTGATCCCAGCTCTGTTCATCTTGGCTTCTTTTAAAAACAATGTATGCAAGGGTTACTCCAAGCGGAGTCTCCCTTTTTTCCAAAAATTGGGCCCCACACACACCCACCCCTTCAGTGGCAGCACTTGTGCCCCAGTTATACACTTCACAGATAGATTTGCATCAAGCACATTCAAAAATACGCCATAATTAACCGTCCCCAGGATGAGACCGGGGTAGGTAGCAAAGTTTTTCCTGATCCCAGCTCTGTTCATCTTGGCTTCTTTTAAAAACAATGTAAGCAAGGGTTACTCCAAGCGGAGTCTCCCTTTTTTCCAAAAATTGGGCCACACACACCCACTTATTCAGTGGCAGCACTTGTGCCCCAGTTATACACTTCACAGCTAGATTTGTATCAAGCACATTCAAAAATACACCATAATTAACCGTCCCCAGGATGAGACCGGGGTAGGTAGCAAAGTCTTTCCTGATCCCAGCTCTGTTCATCTTGGCTTCTTTTAAAAACAATGTAAGCAAGGGTTACTTCAAGCGGAGTCTCCCTTTTTTCCAAAAATTGGGCCACACAGACACCTTATCAGTGGCAGCACTTGTGCCCTACTTGCAAACAGGATGTTTTGATTTGCATCAAGCACATTACAAATCCACAAGCATTTACTCTCCCCAGGATGATACAGGGGTAGTAAATTCCTTCTGGATCCATGACTTGTTCATTTTGATGAACGTCAGTCTGTCCGCATTGTCACTGGACAGTCGCGTGCGCTTATCTGTCAGCACACACCCAGCAGCACTGAAGACACGTTCAGAAACAAAGCTGACAGCTGCACAAGACAAAATCTCCAAGGCGTAACTGGAGAGCTCTGGCCATTTTTCTAGATTTGAAGCCCAAAAGGAGCAAGGCTCCATTTGCAAAGTCATGGCATCGATGTTCATTTGGAGATACTCCTGTATCATCCTCTCCAGCCGTTGACTATGTGTCAGACTTGTTGTCTCTGGTGGCCTTGCAAAGGAGGGTCTAAAAAAATTATGAAAAGATTCCATAAAATTGCTGTTACCAGCACCAGATATGGTCCTACTGGTACAAGTAGACTGTTGAAGATGACGAGACCGTCCTATGTTTGTCAAGTTACAACTGGGAGAATCACTCCCTGCACCTGCATGGTTGTTTGGTGGAAAAGCCGAGCTAAGATCGAGTAACAGCTTCTGCTGATACTCCTGCATACGTGCGTCCCTTTCTATGGCTGGAATTATGTCACAAAATTTGGACTTGTACCGGGGATCTAATAGTGTGGCAATCCAGTAGTCATCATCACTTCTAATTTTGACAATACGAGGGTCATGTTGGAGGTAGTGCAACAAGAAGGCCCTCATGTGTCTTGCACAGCCATGCGGACCAAGTCCACGCTGTGTTTGTGGCATAGAGGTGCTACCCGTTCTTTCTTCCTCTGACATCTCCCCCCAACCTCTTTCAACAGAAATTTGACCAAGGTCTCCCTCATCCGCTGAGTCTTCCATGTTCGTCCTCCATTTCTTCATGTTCTCCTGCACCTTCCTCAACATTTCGCCTGCTACCATGCGCCCTTGTTGATCCCTGTCCCCCATGGTCCCATGCCTGCCGCGTTGGTAATGATGAACGTCTGGACCTTGGTGATGTTGTTGTCCCTTGCGCATATGAATCCTCCTGTAGTTCCTCCCCTTCCTGTTGTCTCACCCCCTGACTCCGAATAGTGTTTAGCGTGTGCTCCAGC
Organism: Anomaloglossus baeobatrachus; assembly: GCF_048569485.1. NCBI lineage: Eukaryota > Metazoa > Chordata > Amphibia > Anura > Aromobatidae > Anomaloglossus > Anomaloglossus baeobatrachus. The sequence goes on along the minus strand of NC_134359.1, from coordinate 212,494,581 downwards.
ATGTAAATGACTGGAATCGTCATGCTGATAATGGCATTGTCAGCGCTAAACATATTCGTCGCCATGTCGAAACTGTGCAGAAGGGTGCATAGGTCCTTGATCTGAGACCACTCCATCAGGGTGATCTGCCCCACCTCTGCATCTCATTGGCCCAGGCTATACGTCATGACGTATTGCACCAGGGCTCGGCGGTGCTGCCACAGTCGCTGTAACATGTGGAGAGTCGAATTCCAGCGTGTCGCCACATCGCATTTAAGGCGATGAACCGGCAGGCCGAAAGACTTCTGGAGCGATGCAAGTCGCTCAGCTGCGGCGCTTGAACGGCGGAAGTGAGCAGACAGTTTTTGTGCCCTGTTCAGAAGGCCATCTAGGCCGGGATAGTGTGTTAAAAATTGCTGGACGACAAGGTTCAACACGTGAGCCATACAAGGTACGTGTGTCACCTTGCCCAGGCGAAGGGCCGCACCCAGGTTTGCAGCATTGTCGCACACGGCCTTACCAGGCTGCAGGTTGAGTGGAGACAACCATTTATTAAACTCGGACCGCAGAGCTGACCACAACTCCTCAGCTGTGTGACTCTTATTCCCAAGACATGTCAAGCTAAAGACCGCCTGATGCCGTTGCGCTCTGCTGCCAGCATAGTAATGAGGGGTGCGTGATTCCTTCTGCGCAGTGAGAACGCTGGTGGCCTGACCAGGCAGGCCTGGGGCGGAGGTGGAGGACCCAGATGAGGTGGAGGAGGCAGAAGAAGTGGCGGAACTTGGACACACAGAGGATTGACACACAAGTCGTGGGGACAGCAAGACTTGTGCAGCAGACCCTTCACCATCTATCACCATAGTTACCCAGTGCCCAGTCAGCGACATGTAACGTCCCTGTCCATGCTTACTGGTCCAAGTATCGGTGGTGAAATGCACCCGTTCACACACAGAGTTTCTCAAGGAAGCGGTGATGTTGTGTGCGACATGCTGGTGTAGTGCGGGCACACCTTTCTTAGAGAAGTAGTGGCGACTAGGAATCTAGTACTGGGGCACAGCGACAGACATAAGGTCTCTAAAATCCTGTGTGTCCACTAGGCGGAAAGGCAGCATTTCGGTAGCCAAGAGCTTACAGAGGGATAAAGTCAACCTCTTAGCTTTGTCATGGGTCGCAGGAAGTGGCCTTTAATTGACCACATCTGAGGGACAGAGATCTGGCTGCTGTGTGTAGACGGTGTTGAGTAGGGTGTCCCTGGAAAAATGCAGGTTTGTGAGGAAAGTGCAGGCGGAGACATGATGTTGCCTTCATCCAACGTTGGTGCTATCGATGTCTGCGAGAGCTGTACACACTCACTTGTTTCCCCTTCCAAACCAACTGACGACCTACCAAGCAAACTGCCTGTTGCGGTTACAGTGGTGGAAGTTGTGCGTGGAAAAACAGGTGTGACAGCTGTCCCCACAGTCCTAGAAGATGAAGAGCGCGCGGATACACTAGAAGGGGCAGGCGGTGGATGGTTCGCTCCGCTAGGCCGCATTGCAGCACGGTGAGCTTCCCACCGGGACATATGATATTTATTCATTTGACGATTCATGGAAGAAGTTGTCAAACTGCTGAAGTTTTGACCTCTACTAATAGAACCATGACAAATTTTACAGATCACATAATTTGGGCGATCTTTTGCTATGTCAAAAAAGGACCAGGCTAGGCAAGGCTTAGAGGGCATGCGACCTGTTGATGTACCCCGACTAGTGCTCAGAGGCAGAGTGGTGGCTGAGGATGCAGTTGTAGACGTGCTACCAGTACTCCGACTCTGTCCAGGAAGGCGCAAGGTAACTTCGTCATCAATTGCATCCTCCTCCACCACCTTTGTTGATCTCCTCGAGTGCCTGACTGTGGGTTGACAGTAGGTGGGATCTACAACTTCATCATCAATTGTTGTGTTTGCACTCCCCTCCCCCTCAGACCGAGCCTCTTCTTGCCCTGACCGAATATTTAAGTTGTCATCCCAATCGGGTATCTGCGTCTCATCTTCATCAGTATGTTTCTCATTGTCTATAACCACAGGTGTTACAGTTTGTGACAAAGGGTCAACATTATGCTCAGAAACTTGGTCCTCACGGCCTGAATCAGAGTCACAAAGGTTCTGGGCATCACTGCAGACCATTTCCTGTTCTGTACTCACTGTAGCTTGGGAGCAGACCTCTAATTCCCAGGCTATAGTGTGACTGAACAGCTCTGCAGACTCAGCCATCTCAGTTCCACCATACTGTGCAGGGCTGATGGAGACTTCAGAGCTGGGAGACAGCAAGTTTAATTGGGATGACAACTCAGAGGACTGGTGTTTTTTGGATGCGGTACTTGAAGTGGCTGAGAGGGCACTTGTTGGACCACTTGAGATACATTCAAGCATTTTCCTTTTTTGGCCATCATCTACCTTTGTTCCTGTTGTTCGTGTACGTAAAAAAGGGAGCACATCGGATTGTCCACGGTAAGTAGTAGACATCTTACTTTTGCTGGTAGATGGTCTATCTTCAGCAGATGATAATGGAGCTTTGCCACCTTCCCCACGGACAAACCCTTTTTTTCCTTTTCCACCACGCCTCTTCCCCTTTCCACCAGCATCTGTCATTTTGCCACTCATGTTGATTGCAACAAGATTGTGCACTGAAAATGTTGTAGTAAAAATTGAGAGGTGGTGTAGATTGCAGTGGTGGTCTAGCTTTATTAACAGCAGAATAATAAAGAATAAATATCCCTGACAATGCAACTACGGCCCTTAAACTGGCAGCATAAATTGCTAGTATAATGGATTAGTAAATATCAGTTTGAGTGTGCAATGCAGGCAGACGTGCTGCAAATATCTTTGCATTAGTGGGACTATACAGAAGTCCAATAGCCACGTTTAGGATGCCACTAGGTACACTCAGTGTTTGCTAGTATAATGGCTTAGTTATAATTAGTTTGAGTGTGCAATGCAGGCAGACGTGCTGCAAATATATTTGCACTAGTGGGACTATACAGGAGTCCAATAGCCACGTTTAGGATGCCACTAGGTACACTCAGTGTTTGCTAGTATAATGGCTTAGTTATAATGAGTTTGAGTGTGCAATGCAGGCAGACGTGCTGCAAAAATCTTTGCACTAGTGGGACTATACAGAAGTCCAATAGCCACGTTTAGGATGATACTAGGTACACTCAGTGTTTGCTAGTATAATGGCTTAGTTATAATGAGTTGGAGTGTGCAATGCAGGCAGACGTGCTGCAAATATCTTTGCACTAGTGGGACTATACAGAAGTCCAATAGCCACGTTTAGGATGCCACTAGGTACACTCAGTGTTTGCTAGTATAATGGCTCAGTTATAATGAGTTTGAGTGTGCAATGCAGGCAGACGTGCTGCAAATATCTTTGCACTAGTGGGACTATACAGAAGTCCAATAGCCATGTTTAGGATGCCACTAGGTACACTCAGTGTTTGCTAGTATAATGGCTTAGTTATAATGAGTTTGAGTGTGCAATGCAGGCAGACGTGCTGCAAATATCTTTGTACTAGTGGGACTATACAGAAGTCCAATAGCCACGTTTAGGATGCCACTAGGTACACTCAATGTTTGCTAGTATAATGGCTTAGTTATAATGAGTTTGAGTGTGCAATGCAGGCAGACGTGCTGCAAATATCTTTGCACTAGTGGGACTATACAGAAGTCCAATAGCCACGTTTAGGATGCCACTAGGTACACTCAGTGTTTGCTAGTATAATGGCTTAGTTATAATGAGTTTGAGTGTGCAATGCAGGCAGACGTGCTGCAAATATCTTTGCACTAGTGGGACTATACAGAAGTCCAATAGCCACGTTTAGGATGCCACTAGGTACACTCAGTGTTTGCTAGTATAATGGCTTAGTTATAATGAGTTTGAGTGTGCAATGCAGGCAGACGTGCTGCAAATATCTTTGCACTAGTGGGACTATACAAAAGTCCAATAGCCACGTTTAGGATGCCACTAGGTACACTCAGTGTTTGCTAGTATAATGGCTCAGTTATAATGAGTTTGAGTGTGCAATGCAGGCAGACGTGCTACAAATATCTTTGCACTAGTGGGACTATACAAAAGTCCAATAGCCACGTTTAGGATGCCACTAGGTACACTCAGTGTTTGCTTGTATAATGGCTTAGTTATAATGAGTTGGAGTGTGCAGAGGACAGGAGGGTACAGTGCCAGGATTGTGGGGCTCTGGGTAGAGGAATGGAAGCCTGCCTTTCTATTCCCTCCTAATGGGGAAATGCAGCGAGGAAATCCCTGACCTTAGCTACACAGACGCTGTCTCTGTTTTCAGGACCTGTCACCTATGGCTCTGACCCTGCCGGTACGAGCCCTTAAAAGAACTGATATAAAGTGCTATCCCTATGCTGTACAGCGCTATGTCTGGAGCGTAATACAGCTGTATCGGCGATAGGAGCTGCGCCATTGATATCTGACACCAAGGACGCAGAAGGCAGATAATGGCGTGCTGGAGGAAAATGTCCAGTTTTATAATGCAGGGACATGTGACATGGACATCCTATCACACATGCCGTTGCTTCTCTGGCTAAAAGTACACTTAGCTGTGTGTGTGTCTGGGATTGGCTGACATGCTGGCCCGCCCCACTACACGCGCGCGCTTAGGGAAGGAAGACAAGGAAAAAAAAAAAAAACTGTTGATCGCCATTATCCAAACAGCAGTGATCTGAAGGCGCTGTTCCCGCACACTATACACTGAAATTTCATAATAGTGTGAGTCACAGAGTGACTTACACTATTACAGCGGAAAGCCAGCTAGGAATTAGCTGTTTTTTTGCTGCTAGAACCGTTCTCGAATGTTTCTAGAACTATCGAGCTTTTGCAAAAAAGCTCGAGTTCTAGTTCGATCTAGAACAGGCACCAAAATCACTCGAGCCTAGAACTGGAGAACCTCGAACCGCGAACTGCGAACCGCGCTCAACTCTAGTCATCAATTGTTTTGGAAGTTGAAACAGAAGGCATTGTTGAGCTGTCAGACATCGAGAGAACCATCATTGGATGCAGGCTACATTATATCCACGCCTGCACCTTCGTCACAGATTGGCTGGACTACCTGCAGTTAATAATTGCATTCCAGAAATGGAAAGGAGTGTAGAATGCACATGTGTTGTACCTTGCTTCGCAGCAAAGGAACACTAACTTAGTATTCCAGACAATTTTAGGATGGCAGAAAAAGAGTCAGCTCTTTGGGCAAATTAAATAGCGTGGCAAAAGTGGACAGATGGGTACAGTGGCCGTGTTCTGTGGGTACCAGGACTGTAAAAGAAGCCTCACTTTCTATCCCTCCTAAAGATCAAATGCAGCAAGGAATTCCCTGAGTTTGCTATAAAATTAGCATAGCTAAATGTGCATGAGGGTAGAATGCAGAGGTGCTTGAGATTGCTTGGCACAAGTGGCACAATAAAGGAGTCCAACAGCCACCTTTTGTATGCCACTAAATGGCAGTATTTTTTGCTATCATTATAGCTTATTAAAAACAGAGCAGAAGGGCGTCCTGCACAGCTGCTAGAAATAGCTTGGCACCAGTGGGGCACTAATGGAATACAACAGCCAGTTCTATGATGCCACTAAATGGCAGTATTTTTTGCTATCAATATAGCTTATTAAAAACAGAGCAGGAGGGTGTCATGCACAGGTGCTAGAAATAGCTTGGCACCAGTGGGGCACTAATGGAGTACAACAGCCACTTCCTGTATGCCACTAAGTTTACTCAATTTTTGGTATTATAACGCCTTAGTAAGTAACAATGAGTTTGAGTGTGCAATGCAGGCAGACGTGCTGCAAATATCTTTGCACTACTGGGGCAATACAGCAGTCCAACAGCCACGTTAAGGATGCCACTTGGTTCAATCAGTGTTTGCTAGTATAATGGCTTAGTAACAATGAGTTTGAGTGTGCAATGCAGGCAGAGGTGCTGCAAATATCTTTGCACTAGTGGGACTTCACAGATGTCCAATAGCCACGTTTAGGATGCCACTAGGTTCACTCAGTATTTGCTAGTATAATGGCTTAGCTACAATGAGTTTGAGTGTGCAATGCAGGCAGACGTGCTGCAAATATCTTTGCACTACTGGGGCAATACAGCAGTCCAACAGCCACGTTAAGGATGCCACTAAGTACACTCAGTGTTTGCTAGTATAATGGCTTAGTAACAATGAGTTTGAGTGTGGAAAGGGCAGGAGGGTACAGTTCCAGGGTTGTGGGTCTCTGGGGAGAGGAAAGGAAGCCTGCCTTTCTATCCCTCCTAATGGGGAAATGCAGCGAGGAAATCCCTGACCTTAGCTACACAGACGCTGTCATCTTGTGTAGCTGTTAAACTCTGTTTTCAGGACCTGTCACCTATGGCTCTGACCCTGCCGGTATGAGCCCTTAAAAGGACTTATAGAAAGTGCTATCCCTATGCTGTACAGCGCTGTGTATGGAGCGTATACAGCTGTATCGGCGATAGGAGCAGCGCCAGTGATGTCTGACACCAAGGACGCAGAAGGCAGATAATGGCGTGCTGGAGGAAAATGTCCATTTTTATAATGCAGGGACATGTGACATGGACATCCTATCACACATGCCGTTGCTTCTCTGGCTAAAAGTCCACTTAGCTGTGTGTGTGTCTGGGATTGGCTGACATGCTGGCCCTCCCCACTACACGCACGCGCTTAGGGAAGGAAGAAAAGGAAAAAAAAAAAAAATGTTGATCGCCATTATCCAAACAGCAGTGATCTGCAGGCGCTGTTCCCGCACACTATACACTGAAATGTCATAATAGTGTGAGTCACAGAGTGACTTACACTATTACAGCGGAAAACCAGCTAGGAATTAGCTGGTTTTTTTGCTGCTAGAACCGTCCTCGAACGTATCTAGAACTATCGAGCTTTTGCAAAAAGCTCGAGTTCTAGTTCGATCTAGAACAGCCCCCAAAATCACTCGAGCCTCGAACTGGAGAACCTCGAACCGCGAACCGCGCTCAACTCTAGTTAAGAGGTAAGGACTAATCAGTGACCACTCTGCAAGTGTGCATTGGCCCAGGCTGTGCATCATGACATACTGCACCAAGGATTGTTGTTGCTTCCACAGTTGCTGCAACATGTGCAGAGTGGAATTCACAGGGTTGGCACATTGCATATTAACTGGTTAACCATTAAGCCGAAGGACCTCTGTAGCGATGCAAGTTGATTAGGTGTGCGAATGGCTGAAATGAGCACACAGCAACTGTGCCCTCTGCAGCACTACATCTAGGCTGGCATATTGGCCTAGAAATTGCTGTACAACCGTCTGGCCACCACCAGGTTTGCAACATTTTTGCACATGGCCTTCTATGGCTCCAGGTTCAGTGGAGACAGCCATTGCTGAATCTCAACCTGGATAGCTGTACACAACTCTTCAGCTGTGTGACTGCATTCTCAAATGCATTTTAATTTCAACACTGTCTGATTGCAGTGAACCCTGGCTGCTCCTTCCCCATCTGCCTCCTCAGCCACTAGAGTCACCCAGTGCCCAGTCAGTGAGATGTAATGCCCCTGGACATGCTTGCTCATCCAGGTGTCAGGACTTAAGCTATTCTGATTACCTTTTGGGCATTTTTGCCCTCTTCCAAGATGGCGTCCTCTGCTTCATTCCTCTCCATTTTTTTTTTGACCTCCTGTCTTTATAAACCCCAGTCCAGCCTTTAGTACTCTACTTTAGTATTCTGCCTGGTTTTCTGCTCCAAGTGGTATCTCAAGTTCCTCCCCCTACTCCGGCAATTCCTATGTGACGCTCCCGTTGCTACTCATTAGAGGTTCTGCTACCTTCACCTGTTGCCAGCTTGCCTGCTGCTGTCAGCTGCTGCTACCTTACCCTTTGCTGCAGCTCTTGCTTGATCTGCTTTTACTGATACGTAAGCTGGTTTGCTTAAAAAATGCTTTGCCACTTCTACATTTGAATAGGTGCAGTAACAGAGCTTGGGAATGTTCTGAACTTTTGTAAACTGCTCTGCATCTGTTCTGGACTTTCAGAAACTTCCTTTCCCAGGTCTCCTTGGGTGTGTAATCTAATAGACTTTGCTAAAGCATCCCCTAGTGTTAACAGAGCTTTAAAGACTGTACTGCTAAATAGCATAATCCTGTGTGGCTTTCAAGAGACTTTGCTTAAAGGTTTCATATTGATATTTTAACTGTGTTTATTGACTTAATTGTTTTCCTCTGCACTTAGCTTGTTATCAACGTGTGTTACAGTACAGACTTTATCACCTATAAACTGGGTTTAGGTGTGTCTTTGTGCCATGCAAAAAGATTCCTGAGTTATCCATTATTATTATTACATCAGGTGTCAGTGGTGAAATGCTCCCTGTTAGGCTTCTGCCACACTCACGTGTAAAAAATGTACGTGTGCTGTAGTCCGTTTTTTGTGTCCGTGTTTCGTATTTACTGTCCGTTTTTCACCTCCGTGTAGTGTCCGTTTGCATATCGTGTGTCATACGTGTGTACGTGTGTGCGTTTTCCTGTGCGTGACATACGTCAGTGTGTGTTCCGTGTGCAGTCCGTTTTTTTGTGCGTGTTTCACATGTTTCACACATTGAGATAATGGTGATCAGTTGGAATTAAATGACACATAGGTGTATGTGATTAGGACATAAATATAAGTTACCTATAAACTGTTTCCTGCTTGTATTCTGCCTTGGAGCACCTATGTGTTTTGACAAATTTTTAGCAATGCCATTATCCACAGAGGCCTTAGTGTTTTTATGTTGGATTATATCTCGTCGTTTTGGCGTTACACGGCACATGTTGCAGTATGATAATGTAAGACGACACAGATTGTGGGTGCATCCACTAATCATGATGCGGCCTATGCATGGTCATTTCCATACTTTATTTATTGAGTTACGGAATTTCCCAGAGAAGTTTTTTTCATACTGCCATTTGTCAGTTGAGAGTTTTGATTACTTACTAAATATTTTACGACCTCATTTGCAACATCAGGACACTTGGATGCGGCTTTCCATTTCCCCAGAGGAGAGATTTATGGTGACTCTGAGGTATTTGTTGTTTTTACATTCTTTTTCAAATGTGTTATGTTTCACATTGAAATGTGTAATTGATATTTCTTGATCTCATCTCAGTTTTTAATCAATGTTTGTGTTGGTTTTTTTTTGGTTATCTTTAAAAAAACATATTGCTAATTTAAAATCATTGTTTGTCTTGTGTTCATAGATTCTTGGCGACTGGTCAATCTTTTAGTGCTTTACATTTTGATTTTTTGTTGGGGAGATCAACCATTGCCGTTATAGTACGTCACTCATGCGACATGATATGGCAACATTTAAAAGACCAAATGATGCCTCAGCCAAACAGAGAAGATTGGTTGAAAATCTCTAAGGGCTTCAAGGACTCTGTGGACTTTCCTAACTGTATAGGAGCTTTGGATGGCAAGCATTTCCGAGTTAAAAAACCACCAAACTCTGGTTCACGTTATTTCAATTTTCATAAGTTTTTTTCGGTTGTTATTTTGGCATTGGTTGACACAGAATACCGTTTTATTTATGCTGACATTGGGGCCTATGGTAGTGCCTCAGATGCCCGTATTTTCCGTTCATCAAGATTAGCCCAACGCCTGCAAGAAAATTCATTATTGATCCCACCCCCAGTTGCCCTACCTGGTACATCTAGACCGTTGGCACCATATGTCATGGTAGCAGATGCAGGATTTGCATTATCAAAACATGTTATGTGACCATATCCAAGGAGATCAATTGATGACAGGAAACAGTACTTTAATAATCGGCTAACTAAAGCTAGACGTTATGTGGAGTGTGCATTTGGTATTTTAGCTAACAAATGGCGCATTTATCACACAACTATTCAGTTGCAGCCAAACTCTGTCAAATCTGTCATCAAGGCTACCATAGTGCTTCACAATTTCTGTCGGATACATGAAAGAGGAAATTATGTTGATGATGAATCTGAGATAAACCATGTTGTTAATCCAACAGGTGAACCTATGTCTCATAATTCCGTGACATCTGGCTTGCAAATTAGAAAATTATTTACTGATTACTTTAATTTTTTTGATGCTAATAATAATATTGATGTTTGTTAACATTGTTATGTTTTTTTTTTTGTTAAAACGTCTTTTTTGCACTTAGATGAAAATGTTTAATTAGTTGAAACAATCTAAGAGCTAAAAGCTTACTTGTATTAAAGTGAAACGGCGTTAATCACCAACTGACATTTCTGTATGTATGTGTTTGTACATTTCTGTGTTAGTATCCTGTTTTGTTGTTTGTTGAAACTTACAACAATAATAATGTTAATAGTCTATGGTAAAAATGCAATATTATATATAAATATAAAAAAGAAACATAATCTTTATTTTGAAAACATATTTTTTTATTAATAATATGCCTATTATTACATAAAGTAATGATGGTTTTTTGTTATTTTCCCAATAACAAATGAAAAGCGTGCTCATCTTCTCTTAACTTTTACAAAGGTAAAAATTTTAATTATTTTCTTTACAAAATTTAAATACACTTTACTTAAATTAATAAACTTGTCCAAATTTTTACATTGCTTGCAATGTTGGTAAATTGTCAACCTATTATGTTTGTCACATGTTGGACATTGACATAGACATAATAATTTGAAACTTGTTTTTGAGAAGATATGAACTCATCTACCCATCAAATTAGTTGGTTACAATTGTGTTCATAAAAAAATAAACATATCCATGGCATAAAACATATATGTCATCCGGCACCAAATATAATCACACATGCCTTTGTTTTTTTAAGACTCTAAATTTAAACATTTTTGGCAATCCTTTTTTTTTTTTCCTCACATTCATTGTTTGTTGAATGTAAAGATTACCAAAAATGTGTATCATAAGTCAACAAGATCTTCTAGGGAAGTAACCTGAGTGTTGCTGAGTATGTTGTTTTGGGTGGCCTCAGAAATAGTATTTTCAGGAATGGAAGCAGTTGATTGCTGAACAACATTCCTATTACTAACTACAGTAGTGTGTGGAACAGTCTGTTGCATGCTGGTTTGTCCCAACACATTGCCTGTTGTTGAGTACACCTGTGGGTCTACATGGGTAAGTGGGTATTGTGTGTGTGTATGTTGTTGACCTTGAGGATAGTTGACTGATGTTTGTAAGTGTGGTGTAGGTAACATAGTTGAGATTGGATAATGAGGCATCATGAATGATTGTGGGTATGTTGAACCAGGAAACATGTTAGGTAAACCACCAATATTTGTGGGTTGAGTAAAGTAACTAGTACTTGGAGTGGGTTGTAAATTAATATAGTTTATGGGTTGCTGTGAGGTAGCACTTTATACAGTGCTTAAGGCGCCAGTATTGGTTGCAACATACCCTTGCCTAATTGGTGTTGGGAATACCGTACTTGAAGAAATAGAAGCTTGACCAGATTGTTGTAATACTGGATTAGTGACAACTACTGTTGCCATTGTTGTTTGTGTTGCAATGGTATTTGGATTGTCTGTTGTGTTTGGGACTGTATGTTGTTGCATAATGGTACGCCAATTTTCTATGGCCTCATACACTCTCACTGGTTCCTGTTCTGCCTGACTAGCTGACAGTAGGGTAAGCATAGCAGCTCGTACACGTTCCTGCCTATCGGATGGAATTTTGGTTAAGCTAGTAGATAAAGACCGACAAAAACGCTCGGCATCTGTTTCTGGAATTAAAGTGTTCATTATGTGAATAATGCGTGTGTCAATTATTTCCGGTAAGGATCTCATTTCCTCAGGTCTGCGGATTCTTCTTGCACGGAGAGGTTGTGGTGCAAAACGTGGAAGTACATTTGTTTGTGTTGATTGTGTAGCTGGTGTTGTTGTTTGTTGTGTTGATGAGCCTTGGGTGTTGGTTTGTGCACTCTCTGTCCCACGCTCATGTGATTCAGTTGCTGCTGCTGCATCTTGTTGGATCTCTTGATTTTCACTGTCTTCTCTGCCAGGTTCTTGTTCTGATGCTGAGGTGGCTGTAGCAGAGGGACCAGCTGTTGGTTGTTCATCAGAATCGTCGAGATTATCCTCCGTTCTATAATCAAATAGATAACATATTACAATCTTAACATTTATATTTTTAAAAATCACTTCTGAAAAAAAAGGGATTAATATTAAAAAATATTGTTTTGAAACAAATAAACATTTTTTAAAAAATACTTACTGTGTTACTTCTAAGATGGGTGCTAGGAAGCTTATTTGTTCATAATAAACATATCTGCGTTTGCGGCCTTGGCTGGATGAGGATGGTATAGGGTTGTACTCCCTTCGGTACTGATCACGTGCTGAACGCCAACGTCTTTTGACCAAGTCAACTGTTGAATATAACAAAATATGTCACTTGCAACATTCAGCATTATTGTGCACACATTAATGACAATAATGTTTGTTAAATGTAATATACAATTATAAAAAATAAAGGTGGCTAAATACATTAGAGGAAAAATAAAAGTTTTATATATTGTTCACTTAAAAACATTTTGCTATATTCACACATAACAAAATAATATTTCTCAGAAATAAACTTTGAAGTAATTGTGATATAGATATTAAAAAGGTATGTTTTTGTATTTGCAATATAATTAATAGAAAAAAAAGAGAAATATTATTTTATTATTTTATGACATGATCTAGAAATGTTATTTTACAAAATATTTGAAAAAATGTAAACAAAAAAATTAGAAATTGGTTTGAAAAAAATATTGAATCACAACACATGGAATTGAAAATCACATGACAGTTTTATCTGTTAAATAATTAACTTCATGAAGAATTAAGAATCATATTACAAATTAAAGTTTACTTTGAATTATTGAACTTTGGAAATGTTAGGTAACCTTTTATGAAATTTAACATTAACTGAATAAATAGATTAATACATATAACAATTCTTCATAAAGTTAATTTTAAGTAAAAACAACATTAAAATAACAAAACATTCACAGTTTGAAATAATTTAAAAAAACAAAAAAAAAATCAAAAACAAAGATAAAAATAATATAAAAACTTACCATATTTAGCACGCTTTGAAGGCGAACATCTATCCCATGCATTATTGGGGTACACTTCCTCAGCAACTTGAAGCCAATGGCGGTCAACTGTCAGTCTGTCATGGTAGCCATCAACACGTGTATCCCATAATGGTGGGTGAGTCTCGACAGCTGTTATCAGTTTCTCCGTGTCCACCCGTGGAGCCATTATTATATTTTGAAGCAGAAATTGTGCTCAAAATAGGTCTTTCACTACACAGAAATACAACTGCTTGCTTGCACACTCCTTCTGCAAATGCCAAGTAAGTTTTGTGCAAAACAAATATGTTAGCTACGCCACCTGAAAGTATTTGAAATTGTAACAATCTTCAAATTTAAAACACGGACACGGACCACACGGATAGCATACGGAGGCCATCCGTATCACGTACGTGTCAACACGGACCCATAGGATTTAATGGATCCGTGAGGACGTTATGCCGGTGGAAAACGGACATGTCAGCGCTTTTTCGGCACGGTCAAACGTATGCACGGAACGGACACACGCTCCGTGCCAAAACACTGACGTGAGGCTATTTAGATTAAAATGACTGTGTCAACATAAGCACGTGTCTCCGGTACGTGTAAAAAATGCCAAACACGTACCGGAGGCACGGATGTGTGGCACTAGCCTCAGACACAGAGTTTTTCAAGGAACGGGTGATATTGTCTGCCTCCTGCTGGTGTAGCACAGGGACAGCTTTATTAGAGGAGTGTCTGGGTTCTGCTCGAACCCTACTTCATCCAACCCCAGAGCCAACTGACAAAGGGCATCGGTGCAGATGCTTTTCTTTTCTTGAGTCTCGGAATCTTTGTAGCAGACCTCTGATGCCCATGAAATACAATGTGTGAAAAGTTCTGCAGACTCGCCCATCTGTGGCTCCACAAAGTTAGTTGGGCCGTTGAAGAGTTGTAACGCATGGGGAAACAAGGCTAATTGGGATGCCACCTCTAAGGACTGTTCTGTTATGTTGAGGTGGAGGAAAAGAAGGAGAGACTACTTAATGCAGCGCTTGCCATCCACTAAAGCACATGCTCATTTTGGCTCACATCTACAACTTGTACCTTTGTATGGCTGCGAAAGGGAGAGAGGCAAGTAGCCCATCCAGTAACAGAAGTTGTAATTTGTCTTTGTATAGTATGAGCTGGTGTTTGTTCCGAAGAGTTTACAATAGCATTAGCGCCTACCCCACATACATCTCAAACACCACGCCTATTCCCCCTACCACCATATCTGCGGGATTTCCCACACATGTTTGATGTACCCTTCCCCTCGGTTAACCAGCTGTTTCACAACCATAGAGCCACACCTGTCAGTCACCTGTCACTAAACTAGTAATTACTATGTAGATGGTGAAATGGCAATTTGTGGCTTGACCATAGATTTTGCACTATTTAGATCATGAATTAGTAATTTTTAGCTGGACCACACAACTATCATTACTTAGATGATTAAATGGTGATTTTTAGCTGGACACGTAATTACCACTATTTAAATTATTGAATGGCCATTTTTGGCTTGAACTCAAGTTTGCTCTATTTATATGATGAAATATCATTTTTTGGCTGGACCACACAGCTACCACTATTTAGATAATTAAATAGCAATTTTGACCTCACCACAGATTTTGCATTATATAGATTATGAAATAGCAATTTTTGACTGGACCACACATTTACCACTATTTAGATGATTAAATGGCAAATTTTGGCTTGATTACAGATTTTGCAATCTCTGTTTAGAAGCTGAAATAGAGGTTTGTGAAAAGTCCACACAATTAGCAATCACTAGATGATGAAATTCCAATTGGTGACACACACCATTCCCCACACTGCACTTTCCTATTCTACACTGTCACCATCCTCACTATCTCAACTATCTAAAATTAAATGCACTAGCTAAGCTAACTATTTGTCCAGCAGCAACAGCGGCGGTGGCAGCACCATCCCTAAGCTTTAGCAATCACAGAATGGTGCTGACATTGCATTTTATATGCAACGGGACATGTGACCTAGGCACGCACCCAATATCAGAAGCCCTTGTATCTGGTGTTTCTATTCCATGATTGGCTGCCAGAACATCCAAACATAAATTTAAAACAAAATAAAACAATCTACTGCTCCACTAGCCTCTCCCCAACACCCCCATCATCTTCTCACACATCCCCCCACTCATCATACAGCACCACTATCCTAACCAAAGTAATGATAAGGTAGAAGAAAAGCAGTAGTGCAACTGCAAAGGGTTACCAAACAATGCTGATCTTTGCCGATTTTTAAGAAAACTGTTCATGAATCCAATTTCCATTCAAACGAGCCAAGTTTTGTGCTGACTTTGAGATTGTTACTTACAGCAAGATGGAATTGCAGCTGTATATTGCTCAGGCCAAAAGACTACTGCTACTCCAGCAGGATACAGCTAAATCCCACTAGGTGGAGGCATCACAGGTGCAGGAGGAGCCAATCACACTCACTTCCAAATATGGAGGTCACATCCAGCCATCACCTCCTCCATATTTGGAAGGGAGTGTGATTGGCTCCTCCTGCACCTGTGATGCCTCCACCTAGTGGGGGTTTAGCTGTATCCTGCTGAAGTAGCAGTAGTCTTTTGGCCTGAGCAATATACAGCTGCAATTCCATCTTGCTGTAAGTAATGATATTCTTTTTCTGCTTTTTTATACGACTTTGAGATTGGCGAATCTTTTCCGAACAAGCTTGCTCATCTCTATTCTCCAGTGCTTTACTTCCATCCATTTATGAGTGCTTCTTGAAGTACGTTTAAGGTCATTGTCCTGTTAGAATACCCATGACATAGAACACAAAACAATCTTCCTAAAACTGTGCACTACATTATGACCCAAAATCCTTTGGTAATCTTCAGATTTTATGATACCTTGCATACAGTAAAGGCACACAGTGCCAAAAGCAGCAAAGCAACACCAAAGTATCTTAAAACCACAACCATTTTTAACTGTATGTATTGTGTTATTTTCTTTGGCCTCATTTCATTTTCGGTAAACAGTAAAATAATTTGCTTTACCGAAAACCTGTATTTGTCTCATCTGTCGACAGGACACTTTTCCAAAGGATTTTGGCTTACTCACAAAAAATGTATCTTTGTACCGTGTTAGCCAATCAAGATAAAAAAAATTGTTTAAAAGAACTGAAGTCTTCAGTGGTTGATACCTTTTAATGGCTAACTGAAAAGATGTAATAATAGCAAGATTTCGAGACTAGACTACTCAGGTCTCTTCATCAGGCTAAGTATGTACTAACGTACATTTTGGTGAACTGCAGTCTAGCTTTTATATGTCGGTGTTACAAGTGGGGTCCTCCAGGGTCTTCTCCCATAGTTTTTCATTTCATTCAAATGTCGACAGGTAGATCTTGCAAACACTGCACACTGAGCCAGCAGGACAGTTTGAACTTCTTTGGAATTTGATTGGGGCTGCTCATCCACCAACCAGACTATCTTGTGTTTCAAACTTTCATCAACTTTTCTCTGCTGTCTAAGTCCAGGGAGATTAGCTACAGTGCCATTGGTTGTAAACTTCATGAACATGTTGTACGCTGTGGACAAAGGAAAATCAAGATATCTGGAAATGGACATGTGGCCTAGAGATTGTTGATATTTTTAAACTAATTTGATTCTCAAGTCTTAAGAAGAGATGAGCGAACCGGTCGAGGTTCGGCTCAAGCTCGGTTCACCGAAGCGAGGTCTGTTTCTAGTTCGGCTCGGCGAACCGCTCGAACCCATAGGAAACAATGGGAGGCAAACACAAACACATAAAAACACCTAGAAAACACCCTCAAAGGTGTCCAAAAGGTGACAAACAACTCACAACACAAACACATGGGAAAGTGACAAGGACATATACTCATGCGAAAACAAAAGAGCTGGACAAGGAAAAAGAGGAGGAGACACAGATATAGGCATGGCATGCCCTTCTAAAATGATGTAAAACACAGTCTCCCTTTTTTCCAAAAATTGGGCCATACACACCACTTCAGTGGCAGCACTTGTGCCCCAGTTGTACACTTCACAGGTAGATTTGCATCAAGAACAATCAAAATTACGCTATCCTTAACCGTCCCCAGGATGACACTGGGGTAGGTATCAAAGTCTTTCCTGATCCCAGCTCTGTTCATCTTGGGTCATTTTTAATAACACTGTAAGCAAGGGTTACTCCAAGCGGAGTCTCCCTTTTTTCCAAAAATTGGGCCACACAGACACCCACCCCATCAGTGGCAGCACTTGTGCCCTAGTTGTACACTTCGCAGGTAGATTTGCATCAAGAACATTCAAAATTACGCCATCCTTAACCATTCCCAGGATGACCCCGGGGTAGGTAGCAAAGTCTTTGCTGAACCATGACTTGTTCATCTTGGCTCCTTTTAAAAAACACTGTAAGCAAGGGTTACTCCAAGCGGAGACTCCCTTTTTTCCAAAATTTGGGCCACAGAGACACCCACCCCATCAGTGGCAGCACTTGTGCCCTAGTTGTACACTTCACAGGTAGATTTGCATGAAGAACATTCAAAATTACGCCATCATTAACCGTTCCCAGGATGACCCCGGGGTAGGTAGCAAAGTCTTTGCTGAACCATGACTTGTTCATCTTGACTCCTTTTTAAAAACACTGTAAGCAAGGGTTGTTCCAAGCGGAGTCTCCCTTTTTTCCAAAAATTGGGCACACAGACACCCCATCAGTGGCAGCACTTGTGCCCTAGTTGCAAACAGGATGTTTTGATTTGCATAAAGCACATTCCAAATCCACAAGCATTTACTCTCCCCAGGATGACACAGGGGTAGTAAATTCCTTGTTGATCCATGACTTGTTCATTTTGATGAACGTTATTCTGTCCACATTGTTACTGGACAGACGCGTGTGCTTATCTCTCAGCACACAACCAGCAGCACTGAAGACACGTTCATAGACAATGCTGGCAGCTGGACACGACAAGATCTCCAAGATTTGAAGCCCAAAATAAGCAAGGCTCCATTTGCAAAGTCATGGCATCGATGTTTATTTGGAGATACTCCTGTATCATCCTCTCCAGCCGTTGATTATGTGTCAGACTTGTTGCTTCTGGTGGCCTTGCAAAGGATGGTCTAAAAAAATTATGAAAAGATTCAATAAAATTGCTGTTACCAGCACCAGATATGGTGCTGCTGGCACGGGTAGACTGTTGAAGATGACGAGACCGTCCCATGTTTGTCAAGTTACAACTGGGAGATTCACTCCGTGCACCCCGGTTGTTTGGTGGAAAAGCCAAGTTAAGATCGAGTAAAAACTTTTGCTGATACTCCTGCATACGTGCGTCCCTTTCTATGGCTGGAATTATGTCACAAAATTTGGACTTGTACCGGGGATCTAATAGTGTGGCAAGCCAGTAGTCATCATCACTTCTAATTTTGACAATACGAGGGTCATGTTGGAGGTAGTGCAGCAAGAAGGCGCTCATGTGTCTTGCGCAGCCATGCGGACCAAGTCCACGCTGTGTTTGTGGCATAGAGGTGCTAACCGTTCCTTCTTCCTCTGACATCTCCCCCCAACCTCTTTCAACTGAAATTTGACCAATGTCTCCCTCATCCGCTAAGTCTTCCATGTCCATGGACAGTTTGTCCTCCATTTCTTCATGTTCTCCTGCACCTTCCTCAACATTTCGCCTACTACCATGCGCCCTTGTTGATCCCTGTCCTCCATGGTCCCATGCCTGCCGCCTCGGTGATGATGAACATCTCGACCTTGGTGATGTTGTTGTCCCTGCGCATATGAATCCTCCTGTAATTCCTTCCCTTCCTGTTGTCCCACCCCCTGACTCCGAATAGTGTTTAGCGTGTGCTCCAGCATGTAAATGACTGGAATCGTCATGCTGATAATGGCATTGTCAGCGCTAAACATATTCGTCGTCTTGTCGAAACTGTGCAGAAGGGTTCATAGGTCCTTGATCTGAGACCACTCCATCAGGGTAATCTGCCCCACCTCTGCATCTCGTTGGCCCAGGCTATACGTCATGACGTATTGCACCAGGGCTCGGCGGTGCTGCCACAGTCGCTGTAACATGTGGAGAGTCGCATTTCAGGCGATGAACCGGCAGGCCGAAAGACTTCTGGAGCGATGCAAGTCGCTCAGCTGTGGCGGTTGAATGGCGGAAATGAGCAGACAGTTTTTGTGCCCTGTTCAGAAGGCCATCTAGGCCGGGATAGTGTGTTAAAAATTGCTGGACAACAAGGTTCAACACATGAGCCATACAAGGCACGTGTGTCACCTTGCCAAGGTGAAGGGCCGCACCCAGGTTTGCAGCATTGTCGCACACGGCCTTACCAGGCTGCAGGTTGAGTGGAGACAACCAATTACCAAACTCAGTCTCCAGAGCTGCCCACAACTCAGCTGCTGTGTGACTCCTATTTCCAAGACATTTCAAGACAAAGACTGCCTGATGCCATTGCGCTCTGCTGCCAGCATAGTAATGAGGGGTGCGTGATTCCTTCTGCGCAGTTGCAACGCTGGTGGCCTGACCAGGCAGGCTTGGGGCGCAGGTGGAAGACCCAGACGAAGTGGAGGAGGCAGAAGCAGTGGCGAAACTTGGACAGACAGAGGATTGACACCCAAGTCATGGGGACGGCAAGACTTGTGCAGCAGACCCTTCACAATCTATCACGATAGTTACCCAGTGTCCAGTCAGCGACATGTAACGTCCCTGTCCATGCTTACTGGTCCAAGTATCGGTGGTGAAATGCACCTGTTCACACACAGAGTTTCTCAAGGAAGCGGTGATGTTGTGTGCGACATGCTGGTGTTGCGCGGGCACACCTTTCTTAGAGAAGTAGTGGCGACTGGGCATCTGGTACTCGGGCACAGCGACAGACATAAGGTCTCTAAAATCCTGTGTGTCCTCCAGGCGGAAAAGACAGCATTTCGGTAGCCAAGAGCTTACAGAGGGATAAAGTCAACCTCTTAGCTTTGTCATGAATTGCAGGAAATGGCCTTTTATTTGTCCACATCTGAGGGACAGAGATCTGGCTGCTGTGGGTAGACGGTGGTGAGTAGGGTGTCCGTGAAAAAATGCAGGTTTTTGAGGAAAGTGCAGGCGTAGACATGATATTGCCTTCATCCAACGTTGATGCTATCGATGTCTGAGAGAGCTTTACACAAGCACTTGTTCCACCTTCCAAACCAAATAATGACCTACCAAGCAAACTGCCTGTTGCGGTTACAGTGGTGGAAGTTGTGCATGGAAAACCAGGTGTGACAGCTGTCCCCACAGTCCTAGAAGATGAAGAGCGCGCAGATGCACTTGAAGGGGCAGGCGGTGGATGGTTTGCTCCGCTAGACCGCATTGCAGCACGGTGAGATTCCCACTGGGACATATGATATTTATTCATGTGACGATTCATGGAAGAAGTTGCCAAACTCCTGAGGTTTTGCCCTCTACTAACAGAATCACGACAAATTTTACATATCACATGATTTGGGCGATCTTTTTCTATGTGAAAAAAGGTCCAGGCTAGGCAAGGCTTAGAGGGCATGCGACCTGCTGAGCCCCCCCGACTAGTGCTCAGAGGCAGAGTGGTGGCTGAGGATGCAGTTGTAGACGTGCTGCAAGTACTACTCCTCTGTCCAGGAAGCCGCAAGGTAACTTCGTCGTCAGTAGCATCCTCCTTCACTGCCTCTGTTGACCTCCTCGAGTGCCTCACTGTGGATTGACAGTAGGTGGGATCTAGAACTTCCTCATTAAGCATTGTGTTTGCAGTCCCCTCACCCTCAGACCGAGCTTCTTCCTGCCCTGACCGAATATTTAAGTTGTCATCCCAATCTGGTATCTGTGTCTCATTGTCATCAGTATGTTCCTCATTGTCTATTACAACAGGTGTTACAGTTTGTGAATAAGGGTCAACATTATAATCAGAAACTTGGTCATCACGGCCTGAATCTGAGTCACAAAGGTTCTGGGCATCACTGCAGACCATTTCCTGGTCTGTACTCACTGTAACTTGGGAGCAGACCTCTGATTCCCAGGCTATTGTGTGACTGAACAGCTCTTTAGACTCAGCCATCTCTGTTCCACCATACTATGCAGGGTGGATGGAAACTTGAGAGCTGAAAGAAAGCAAGTGTGATTGGGATGACAACTCAGAGGACTGGTGTTTTTTGGATGCAGTAGATGAGGTGGCGGAGAGGGCACTTGTTGGACCACTTGAGATCCATTCAAGCATTTTATTTTTTACTCTGTGACTCACACTATTATGAAATTTCAGTGTATAGTGTGCAGGAACAGCGCATTCATATCACTGCTGTATGGATAATGGCGATCGCAATTTTTTTTTTCCTTGTCTTCCTTCCCTAAGCGCACGCGTGTAATGGGGCGGGCCAGCATGTCAGCCAATCCCAGACACACACAGCTAAGTGGACTTTTAGCCAGAGAAGCAACGGCATGTGTGATAGGATGTCCATGTCACATGTCCCTGCATTAAAAAAACGGACATTTTCCTCCTGCACGCCATTATCTGCCTTCTGCGTTCTTGGTGTCAGTCACCGCTGGCGCAACTCCTATCTCCGATACTGCTGTGTACGCTCTATACACAGCGCTGTACAGAATAGGGATAGAACTTTCTATCAGTCCTTTTAAGGGCTAATACCGGCAGGGTCAGAGCCATAGGTGACATGTCCGTGAAAACAGAGTTTAACAGCTACACAAGATGACAGCGTCTGTGTAGCTAAGGTCAGGGATTTCCTCGCTGCATTTCCCCATTAGGAGGGATAGAAAGGCAGGCTTCCTTTCCTCTACCCAGAGACCCACAACCCTGCCACTGTACCCTCCTGCCCTTTGCACACTCAAACTCATTGTTACTAAGCCATTATACTAGCAAACACTGAGTGAACTTAGTGGCATCCTAAATGTGGCTGTTGGACTTCCATTATTGTCCCACTGGTGCCAAGCTATTTCTAGCACCTGTGCAGGACACCCTCCTGCTCTGTTTTTAATAAGCTATAATGATAGCAAAAAATGCTGCCATTTAGTGGCATACAAGAACTGGCTGTTGTATTTCATTATTGTCCCACTGGTGCCAAGCTATTTCTAGCACATGTGCAGGACACCCTCCTGCTCTGTTTTTAATAAGCTATAATGATAGCAAAAAATGCTGCCATTTAGTGGCATACAAGAAATGGCTGTTGTATTTAATTATTGTCCCACTGGTGCCAAGCTATTTCTAACACCTGTGCAGGACACCCTCCTGCTCTGTTTTTAATAAGCTATAATGATAGCAAAAATTGCTGCCATTTAGTGGCATACAAGAAGTGAATGTTGGACTTCCATTAGTATCCCACTGGTGCAAATCTATTTGCAGCACCTCTGCATGACACCCTCATGCACATTTTGCTACGCTAATTTTCTAGCAAACTCAGGGAATTCCTTGCTGCATTAGATCATTCGGAGGGATAGAAAGTGAGGCTTCCTTTAGCTTTTCCTTCTGTTCATAGACAGCATCTCCAAGTCCACACCCGAAGAGCAATTTCTCCTCCACGTCTAAGTGTGGAGAGGCAGCTAGTGTGCATGCGTGTGCCGATTTACCCAGCCGCAGCCTAACTACAGTGTTTCGCCTAGTGAGTATGCTCAGCCTGACTGTGCCATTCCTGAGGCTAAGTCTTCATTTCGGGATACAGCGCATGCTCCCAACTTAGTGCGAAAAGCCTCTTTGCACAGGTACTTGCATTCCGTGCCGGGTCTAAGTCCTGTTTTGTGCCTAGACACCATGCTAAAGCTGATAGTCTTTTTTCAGAGACTGTATTTCATGCTACTGAGCATGCTCAGGCACTTACTGCATCAGAGACTAGGTCCGGTAATGAACTCTTTGGCCCTGCCCCTGATGTGGGGGGCCCATATAGACCACAGGGCATCAGGTGTCCTGACGATGTGGCCAGGCCACTCCCAAATGGCTTGCAGAGGCCCGCCCCTATGACTTGTCACCTCATTATTGATGGTCAGACGATGACTGGTGAGTAGAGTTGAGCGCGGTTCGCGGTTCGAGGTTCTCCAGTTCTAAGCTCGAGTGATTTTTGGGGCTGTTCGAGATCGAACTAGAACTCGAGCTTTTTGCAAAAGCTCGATAGTTCTAGATACGTTCGAGAACGGTTCTAGCAGCAAAAAGCAGGGCTTTTTACAGCTACAGTGAGCAGGAGCCATCACTGGCAGCCTGCCACAAGCTGGTAACCAAGATAAACATCGGGTATCCAAGCAAAGCGCTTTGGTTAGTAACCCGATGTTTATCTTAGTTACATGCAGGAAGCCCAAACTTCCCCGCTCAGCTCGCTCCGCCCCCTCCTGCCCGCGGCATGTACACATACATACACATACACACACACACACACACACACACACACATATACACCCCCCCCCCCCGCTCGGCTTACCTGCGGTGATGAAGTCTCGCCATCCCGACCTCAGCGCTGTCACTGTCCTCCATGGCCGCCGCTTGTCACATCACCTCTCGCTTCCGACCCGAGACTGACTAGCGGTGACGTCACGGACCTCTCGCGATACTTGAGGGGAAGGCGCCGGGCGGTCATTGAGCTCAGTGACAGGGGCTGTTGGCAGTGCTGGAGATCAGCGCAGGTAATGTACCTCGCTGACAGCAGCACTTGTCATGCCCTGCAGTGACCTGGGCTGACCCATTGATGTTAGCTCAGGTCACTGCATTGCTCTCCCAGCCAATGGGGAACATTCTGCTCTTCATTGACTGGGACAGTGTGGGTCGTCATGGCAACCCCTTGGATTACACCAGACCTGGATTTGTTTTTCATTCTAATAAATTGGTTAAAGAGGGAATGTTTTGGGGAGTGTTTTTTCAAATAAAAATGTGTTTGTCGTCTATTTTTTTTTATTACTGACTGGGTTGGTGATGTCGGGTATCTGATAGACGCCTGACCTCACCAACCCCAGGGCTTGATGCCAGGTGACATTACACATCTGGTATTAACCCCATATATTACCCCGTTTGCCACCGCACCAGGGCGCGGGATGAGCTGGGGCGAAGCACCAGGATTGGCGCATCTAATGGATGCGCCACTTCTGGGGCGGCTGCGGCCTGCTAATTTTAGGCTGGGGAGAGTCCAATAACCATGGACCTCCCTAGTCTGAGAATATCAGGCCCCAGCTGTCTGCTTTACCTTGGCTGGTGATCCAATTTTGGGGGACCCCTACGTGTTTTTTTTTTAAATTATTTATTTAATTTAAAATAACAGCGTGGGGTGCCCTCAGTTTTGGATTACCAGCCAAGGTGAGGTTGCCAGCTGTGGTCTGCAGGCTGCAGCCGTCTGCTTTACCCTAGCTGGCTACAAAACTAGGGGGAACCCTACGTCATTTTTTTTTTCATTTTTTTGGCTAAATACAAAGCTAAGCACCCCTTAGTGCCACATGAAAGGCACCAAAGGGTGCTCCACTTTTTCTCCATATTTTCTCCACTTTTTCTACATTTTTTCTCCACTTTTTCTACATTTTTTTCTCCACTTTTTCTCCACTTTTTCTCCACTTTTTCTCCAATTTTTCTCCACTTTTTCTCCACTTTTTCTCCACTTTTTCTCCACTTTTTCTCCACTTTTTTCTCCACTTTTTCTCCACTTTTTCTCCACTTTTTTCTCCACTTATTTTCCAGTTTTTCTCCACTTTTTCTCCACTTTTTCTCCACTTTTTTCTCCACTTATTCTCCACTTATTCTCCACTTTTTCTCCACTTTTTCTCCACTTTTTCTCCAATTTTTCACCACTTTTTCTCCACTTTTTCTCCACTTTTTCTCCACTTTTTCTCCACTTATTCTCCACTTTTTTCTCCACTTATTCTCCAGTTTTTTTCCACTTTTTCTCCACTTTTCCTCCACTTTTTTCTCCACTTATTCTCCACTTTTTCTCCACTTTTTCGCCAATTTTTCTCCACTTTTTCTCCAGTTTTTCTCCACTTATTCTCCACTTATTCTCCACTTTTTCTCCACTTATTCTCCACTTTTTTCTCCACTTATTCTCCACTTTTTTCTCCACTTATTCTCCACTTTTTCTCCACTTTTTCTCCACTTATTCTCCACTTTTTCTCCACTTATTCTCCACTTTTTCTCCACTTTTTTCTCCACTTATTCTCCACTTTTTTCTCCACTTATTCTCCACTTTTTCTCCACTTTTTCTCCACTTTTTTTCCACTTTTTCTCCATTTTTTTCTCCATTTTTTTCTCCACTTTTTCTCCACTTTTTCTCCACTTTTTCTCCATTTTTTTCTCCACTTTTTCTCCACTTTTGCTCCACTTTTTCTCCACTTTTTCTCCACTTTTTTCTCCACTTTTTTCTCCACTTATTCTCCACTTATTCTCCACTTTTTCTCCACTTATTCTCCACTTTTTCTCCATTTTTTTCTCCACTTTTTCTCCACTTATTCTCCACTTTTTCTCCACTTTTTTCTCCACTTATTCTCCACTTTTTCTCCACTTATTCTCCACTTTTTCTCCATTTTTTTCTCCACTTTTTCTCCACTTTTGCTCCACTTTTTCTCCACTTTTTCTCCACTTTTTCTCCACTTTTTCTCCACTTTTTCTCTGTTCTTTTTCTCTGTTCTTTTTCTATGGTCGGTCTACCCATTAGCTCTGCCATGCATACTGTAGCTCTACACCTACTGCACATGTTACTTTGTGATTGACATCTCTTTCGTACCAGAGCTGTCTAAGTCTACTCTGACCCCATATTTGTCATTACTATATTGTCCTTGTACTGTATTATGACATTTGTATCATGTGTTTCATTTCTTGCTGTGTTGCAATTTTTTTGCTGCATCCCAATTGTACCTCTACATTGTTCTAGTTTATGTTATTGTTCTCTCACTCTTATGTGATACTGATTATTGTCATTTTTCATGATTACATGCAGATAAGTCCAATCTGACGAGGGCTCAGGCCGAAACGTCATTTGTAACTTGTTTTGGACAAAAACATATATGCTTATGAAAACATTTTTTTTCTTAATACGGACCAATAAAGAGTGATTTTGCATTACTATCCGTTGTGACTTACTGACTTAGTCTGGGAGATTTAGAGTGCCGAGGTTACTCACTAATTTTATCTATTATTACCTCTGAGCACCTATATACCAGTGAGCAGAGCTTCCTCTGCAGTAGTTCTCCTGATTAGGCATGCCCTTACCTCATGAGCAGGGCATTGCAGCTTTGGTAGCAACCATTACGACATGGACTCTGCTGCTGTGGACCCGGGGAGAGTGAGTGCAGATTCATTGCACCCACACTCCTCACATGAAGGGTCCGCACTCCTAGAAAATGGGGGATACGTTCCCTGAGTGTCTCCCCCCCATATTCTAGACAGTCCAGAGTCGTCGTGGGACCCCTTTATTTTTTTTCTTACAATAAATTGGTGAAAGAGGAAATGTTTTGGGGACTGTTTTTTCAAATAAATTTCTTTTGTCGATTTTTTGTTTTTGTTAGTACTGACAGTTTATGATGTTGGGTATCTAATAGACGCCATGACATCACAAACTGCTGGGCTTGATCTCAGGTGACTTTACAGCTAGTATCAACCCGATTTATTACCCCGTTTGCCACTGCACCAGGGCACGGGATGAGCTGGGGTGAAGCGCCAGGATTGGCGCATCTAGTGGATGCGCCACGTCTGGGGTGCCTGCGGCCTGCTATTTTTAGGCTGTGAAAGCCCAATAACTATGGACCTTTCCACCCTGAGAATACCAGACCACAGCTGCCCGCTTTACCTTGGCTGGTGATCCAATTTGGGGGGGATCCTACTTTTATTGTGTAATTATTAATATTTATAAAATAATTATAAAAAAGAGCCTGAGGGGACCTCCACATTGGATCCCCAACAACGGTAAAGCTGCCAGCTGTGGTTTTCAGGCTACAGCCGTCTGCTTTACCCTAGCTGGCTATCAAAAATGGGGGGACCCAACGTCATTTTTTTTTTAACTATTTTTTAAATAGAAAAAATTAATGGGCTTCACTGTATTTTGATTGCCAACCAAGGTAACGGCAGGCAGATGGGGGTGGCAACCCATAGCTGTCTGCTTTATCTGCGCTGAGAATCAAAAATACCGCGGAGCGCTACGTCATTTTTTTAAAGATTTATTTTTACAGCACTGTGATGTCCAGCAAATCATCAATTTAAATAAATAATTAAAAAAAATATATATGGGCTCCCGCTGCATTTTTTGTATTGCTAGCTAAGGGTAATCCAAGCAGCTACTGGCTGCTAACCCCCACTGCTTGGTGTTACCTTCACTGGCAATGGAAAATCCAGGGAAGCATTATTTATTTTTTTTGCCAAAAAACTACAAAAAAGGACGTGAGCTTCGCCATATTTTTGTATGCTAGCCAGGTACAGCAGGCAGCCACGGGCTGCCTCCAACCCCCAGTTGCCTATTTGTACCCGGCTGGGAACCAAAAATATAGGGAAGCCCGTTTTTTTTTTAATTATTTCACTTATTTCATGAAATAATTAAAAAACAAATGACGTGGGCTTCGCCCCATTTTTGTGTCCAGCCGGGTACAACTAGGCAGCTGGGGATTGGAATCCGCAGCACAGGTTAGCCCGAGGTTTCTGGACAGGCCAACCTGTGCTGCGGGTTAAAATCCCCAGCTGCCTAGTTGTACCTGGCGGGACACAAAAATTGGGCGAAGCCTACGTCATTTGTTTTCTAATTATTTCATGAAATTCATGAAATAATAAAAAAAGGGCTTCCCTTTATTTTTGGTTCCCAGCCGGGTACAAATAGGCAACTGGGGGTTGGGGGCAGCCGTACCTGCCTGCTGTACCTGGCTAGCATACAAAAATATGGCGAAGCCCACATAATTTTTTCAGGGGGCAAAAAACTTCTGCATACAGTCCTGGATGAAGTATGCTGAGCCTTGTAGTTCTGCAGCTGCTGTCTGTCTGTATGGAGAAGAGCAGACAGCAGCTGCAGAACTACAAGGCTCAGCATACTCCATCCAGGACTGTATGCAGAAGTTTTTTGCCCACCAAAAAAATGACGTGGGCTTCGCCATATTTTTGTATGCTAGCCAGGTACAGCAGGCAGCCACGGGCTGCCTCCAACCCCCAGTTGCCTATTTGTACCCGGCTGGGAACCAAAAATATAGGGAAGCCCGTTTTTTTTTAATTATTTCACTTATTTCATGAAATAATTAAAAAACAAATGACGTGGGCTTCGCCCCATTTTTGTGTCCAGCCGGGTACAACTAGGCAGCTGGGGATTGGAATCCGCAGCACAGGTTAGCCCGAGCTTTCTGGGCGCCTCTGCTGCGAATTTCAGTCCGCAGCCGTCCCAGAAAATGGCGCTCTCATAGAAGCGCCATCATCTGGCGCTGTATTCAACTCTTCCAACAGCCCTGGAGCCGGGTGGCTTGTTGGGTAATCATGAGTTAATACTGGCTTTGTTTTACTAGCCAGTATTAAGCCAGAGATTCTTAATGTCAGGCACGTTTGACCCGGCCATTAAAAATCTCCAATAAAGGGTTAAAAAAAACACCACACAGAGAAAAAATACTTTAATAGAAATAAATACACAGACACATTAGAGACTTCATCTTTATTACCCCCTGTCAGCCCTCCACGATCCTGCTCTTCTGTCTTCTTTCTTTCTAGTGTAGTAGTAGTGACGATTGTAGTGAGGATGAGATTCACCAGCTCATCACTTGGGGCTGGGGAACCTCCATCCTCACTACAAACCTCACTAGTGTAGTAGTAGTGACGATTGTAGTGAGGAAGGATGAGATTCACCAGCTCATCACTTGGGGCTGGGGAACCTCCATCCTCACTACAATCATCACTACAATCGGGAAGCAGCATGCAGCCTTCACTCCGTGATTGATCACTGCTGGCTGTCAGCGATAACAGCGGTAATGCTGACAGACGCATTACCATAGCAACGGTGCTCTCGGAGCCGCGGTTAGCGGTGACATCACCGCTAACTGCTTTGCTATGGCAACGGTGATCTCCGTTAATGACCGGCTGTGTCAGCCGGTCCCTAACGGAACGGGGAGTCGACCGTGTGCTAGAGCATGTCGCCGGTACACGGCGATACACAAATGTGCACCGTGTACCGGAGAGATGCACTCGCAGGTCCTACATGACGTATCATAGTCATGTGACCAGTCTGTAGCCAATGAGATAATAGCCACGTGACTGGTCACATGGCTATTTTGACGTCACGATAGGTCCTGCATCTCTGCTGGCAGTGCCATCACCGGGAGAATTCAGCGATCATCGGATGGAATAGCGGCAGGAGACAGAGTGCAGAAGGGATCGCGAGGACCGGTAAGTGTTATGGCAATCTTTATTAACTGTTTGTGTACATTTATAATGCATTTTTATGTGTTTGTGATTGCCTCCCATTATA
The DNA here is from genome assembly GCF_048569485.1 of Anomaloglossus baeobatrachus. Lineage (NCBI taxonomy): Eukaryota > Metazoa > Chordata > Amphibia > Anura > Aromobatidae > Anomaloglossus > Anomaloglossus baeobatrachus. The sequence goes on along the minus strand of NC_134359.1, from coordinate 212,465,113 downwards.
GCCTATACGTTCGAGTTCGGTTCGTCGAACGTTCGACGAGCCGAACTCGAACGGGACCCCCGTTCGGCGAACCGGCCTCGAGCCGAACCGGGATTAGTTCGCTCATCTCTACTGGTGAGGTGTTTGTGTCGTGGCAGCCATGAGGTCATTATTGAAGTTGCGGTTCCAAATAGGACGCTAGTTATGCCACTCATGACGTTTCACTCTGCTTTTGTCTCCAGGAGGTGCATTTTGTCCACCCTGGTTTGGGGCAGGCCCAGGTTATAAAACGGGCTGGAGCCAACAAGGAGGTGCGCAGTCTTCTATTATGCCCTGAAAGAGCACACCTCCATGTGTTGAACCCATTGCGGCTTTAGGCCAGAGGTAGGCAGGGATAGGGCGTCGATGCAGGCCGCCACCACAGTTTGTAACGCAGAATGGTTAAGACCAGCTCCTGTACTACAAGTCCTGCTTGTGCAGCCCAGTGGCATTAACAGGCCTGCTGCTGCTGATGCGCCTGCTGTCCACAGTTGTGGCCCCAATGCACACGGTCAGCATACTGAATGGCCCCTGTGATGTTAACAGGGAGTTGGGTGGGCATGTGGACCCTGTGACGCTAACAGGGCTCCCAGTCTCCAGATCCGAGTGGCATCTAACTCGGTTCAGGCAACTATTAGTTTCATAGCCACACAGATCTATATCCTCCACCTAACTTTCCAGTTGCCAACTTCTCCTTTTCCATCTGGGAGCACGGTGGACATTGACTGCTGATGGGGATATATACCTTTCTCTTTCTTTTCTTATTAATTTTCGTTATATAGCGGTAACATAGTATATACCACCTTATCCAAATCTGCCAGTCCCACCGTAACAGATGGTGTCTCTTCATCAAATGTTACTTTTGCTTAACCACCAAACCCACGGACAAAAATTTTTTTCCCCTTTCCAACACAACTGTTCCCCTTTCCACCAGCATCTGTCCTTTTTCAACTCATTTGGTATATGACCAAAAGTGCAACTCTGCAGGGACACCGTACTCAATGCCATCTCAGCACAGCAGCCAGCCCTCGGTCCCTCAGATGTGGACAAGTTAAAGACCATTTCCTCCTATCCATGACAAAGCGTTGAGATTCACTCTGTGCAGCACTGGTGTTTAGTGGAAAAGCAGATCTAAGATTGCGTACCACCTTCTGCAGATAGTCCTGTATACGTGCGTCCCTTTCTATGGCAGGAATTATTTTGCCAAATTTTGTCTTGTACCAGGGATCTAACAGTGTGGCAACCCAGTAGTTAGCGTTACTTCGAATTCGTACAATCCGAGGGTCATGTTGTAGGTAGTGCAGCAAGAAGGCGCTCATGTGTCTTGTGCATCCAGGAGGACCAAGTCCTTGGTGTGTTGGTGGCAGAGACGTGAGAATCGTGCCTCCTCCTCTGCCCTCTCCCCCCAACCTCGCACAACCGAAATGTGAGCAAGCTCTCACTCATCTGCTGAGTCTTCCATGCCCGTCGCCAGTTCGTCCTCCATTTCTTCATGGCTCCTGCACCTTCCTCAACAATTTTTGCTGATACTATGCGCCCTTGTTAATCCCTCTCCCCCACCATGACTTCCGCCTAGGTGCCGCTCACCGTCTGGACCTTGTAGATCTTATTATCCCTTCTGCATATGACTCATCCTGTACTTCCTCCCCTTCCTCTTGGACCAACACCTGACTCCGAATAATGCTTACAGTGTGCTCCATCTTGTAGATGACCAGAATTGTCACGCTGAGAATGGCATCGCCAGTGCTAAACATCTTCGTCGACATTTGTAAACTGTGTAGAAGGGTGCATAGGTCCTTGATCTGACACCACTCCAGCAGCGTGATCTGCACCACCTCTGGATCAAGTTAGCCCAGGGTATACGTCAGACCGTATTTCAGCAGGGCTCTGCGGTGCTGCCACAGAGGCTGCAACATGTGCAGATTCCAATTCCTGCGTGTCGGAACATCGCATTTCCGGCGTTTAACCGCCAGACCCTAAGACTTCAGGAGCGATGAAAGTTGTTGAGCTGCTGGGTGCGAAGGATGAAAGTGAGCACATAGCAGCGTGCCCACTGCACAAGGCCATGTAGGCCGGGATGGTATTTTAAAAATTGCTGGAGAATCAGATTCAACACGTGAGCCATACAAGGTACGTGTGTCATTTTGCCCTGCCGAAGGGCCGCAGACAGGTTTGCATCGTTGCCGCACACGGCTGTTAAGTCACCAACTTAGTCCACTCAATCAATTTGTACTCCGGTCGCCAGGTGACAACGTGTTCATTTCGTGCATAGTGCTGATGATGGGAAAGGAGTCGATGCCTGCGGCGCAGGTGGACACAGGTTATGGTCACCCACTAGGTTGCGTTACCTTGACAGATACAGAACCACAGGCTGAATGTAGGTGGTGGGTATCTCACAGATGAAGTACCATCATTCAGCTACAACCAGTGGGAAGACACCACACCCTTTTTTAGGCCCCTCCTGTCTGCAGACCACTGCCAGACAAAGCTATGAACCTCTTGTTACTGTTACCCCCAGTTCAGTTTTATGATTTTGTGTGCTTGTTACCTGACTACTTTTCCTGCTTGCTGTTTATGTACCTCGTTGGCCGATCCGCATTTCACCTCTGCTTGTTTTCTGATTAAGTCCTGGCCATCCCATTCTGTTCCTCTTCTTCAATTAATGTTTTTGACCCTGCATGACTACTATTCTCTGGAACTGCAGCCTTCCACAGGTATTGATCAACTTGGGCCCTGTGTAATTCCAAATCACTGTATAGGGGTTAAAGGGTTTCAGGGTTCTGGGTGTCCAGCTTGGTGAGTGGCTTGCCTATAGTCTATCCTTTACAGCCCATCTGAGTGTGTCGATCCAGGCAGGCGTTACACCGTGCCTTCTGCAGAAGGCCATGTAGGCCGGGATAGTGTTTTAAAAATTGCTGGACAACCAGGTTCAACACGTGAGCCATACAAGGCACGTGTGTCACATTGCCCTGAAGAAGGGTCGCAGACTGGTTTGCATCTTTGTCGCACCCAACCTTCCCTGGCTGCTGGTTGAGTGGAGACAACCATTGATGAAACTCGGTCTCACTCTCCAGAGCTTACCGTCCACAACTCCTCAGCGGTGTGACTCACATTTCCCAGACATTTCAAAGTAGAGAGTCGACCGCATCATGCTGTTGAGCTGTGCTGCCCGCATAATAAGGAGGTGTGTGGGATTCCTTGGGTGCAGTTACAAGGAAGGGTGGCCTGACCACACAGGGTTTGGGCCGAGGTGGAGGACCCACACGAGGTTAAGGAGGCAGAAGCAGTGGAGGAACTTGTACATACAGAGGAAGGATTGACACACAAGTCGTGGGGACGGCAAGACTTGTACAGCAAACCCTTCTCCATCTCTCACCATAGTTACCCAGTGCCCAGTCAGCAACATGTAACTCCCCTGTCCATGCTTACTGTTCCAAGTATCTGTGGTGAAATGCACCCTGTCACACACAGAGTTTCTCAAGGAATCGGTGAGGTTGTGTGCGACCTGCTGTGGTAGCGCGGGCACGCCTTTCTTGGAGAAGGAGTGACGACTGGCCATTGGCTCTTGGGGCACTACAATGGGCATAAGGTCTCGAAAATCCTCGGTATCAAAAGGGTGTAAAGGCAGCCTTTCTGTTGCCAACAAGTTGCAGATGATGAAACTCAACCTCTTAGGCATGTCATGCCCTTCGAAAATCATGTAAAACACAACGAGGGGACTCCAACCACAGTCTCCTTCGTTTCCACTGATTGGGCCACACACACCCCACTTGACTGGCATCAGTTGACCCCCCTTTTGAAAAAGAAAAAGATGCTTCGCATGAAGCACTCTCAAAAATACGCGTGCCTTTCACCTCCCCTGGATGACCCAGGGGACGAAAAGTCCTCTGAGAGCCATGACTTGTTCATCTTGGTTCTTTTAGAAACACAGCGAGGGGACTCCAACCACAGTCTCCCTTGTTGCCACTAATTGGGCCACACACACCCCACTTGGCTGGCATCAGTTGACCCCCCTTTTGAAAAAGAAAAAGATGCTTTGCATTAAGCACTCTCAAAAATACGCGTGCCTTTCGCCTCCCCTGGCTGACCCAGGGAAAGAAAAGTCCTCTGAGAGCCATGTCCACATTGTCAGTGGACAGACACGTGTGCTTATCTGCCAGCAGACCCCCAGCAGCACTGAAGATAGGTTCCGAGAGAACGCTGGCTGCAGGACACGACATGATCCCCAAGGCGTACGTGGCAAGCTCAGGCAATTTTTCCAGATTGGAAGCCTAAAATGAGCAGGGCTCAAGTTGCACAGTAATGGCATCAACGTTTCCTTGCATATACTCATATATCTCTGTGTCCTCCTCTTTTTCCTTGTCCAGCTCTTTTGTTTTCGCATGAGTATATGTCCTTGTCACTTTCCCATGTGTTTGTGTTGTGTTGTGAGTTGTTTGTCACCTTTTGGATACCTTTGAGGGTGTTTTCTAGGTGTTTTTATGTGTTTGTGATTGCCTGCCATTGTTTCCTATGCAGTTCGAGTTCGGTTCGTCGAACGTTCGACAAACCGATCTCGAACGAGACCTCCGTTCGGCGAACCGAACTCGAGCCGAAACGGGACCGGTTCGCTCATCTCTACTAATGAAGTCCAACAGCCACTTTTAGGATGCCACTAAGTTTCCTCAGTGTTTGCTATTATAATGGCTTAGTAACAATGAGCTTGATGGTGCAATGCAGAGGTGCTGCAAATAGCTTTGCACCAGTGGGACACTAATGAAGTCCAACAGCCACTTTTAGGATGCCACTAAGTTTCCTCAGTGTTTGCTATCATAATGGCTTAGTAACAATGGGCTTGAGTGTGCAATGCAAAGGTGCTGCAAATATCTTTGCACCAGTGGGACACCAATTAAGTCCAACAGCCACTTTTAGGATTCCGCTAAGTTATCTCAGTGTTTGCTATTATAATGGTTTAGTAACAATGAGCTTGATGGTGCAATGCAGAGGTGCTGGAAATAGCTTTGCACCAGTGGGACACTAATGAAGTCCAACAGCCACTTTTAGGATGGCACTAACTGGGAGCGCTCTGCAATTAAAATGGCTTTGCTAAAAAGGGCAGGAGGGTACAGTGGCCAGTTGTAGGTCAGTGTAGAGGAAAGGAAGCCCCACTTTCTATCCCTCCTAATGGTGAAATGCAGCGAGGTAGTCCCTGAGCTTAGCTACACATACGCTGTTATCTGTAGCTAGTTTCCACGGACCTGACTGTCACCTGTGGCTCTGAGCCTGCTGTAATTAGCCCTTACAAGGGCTGAAAGAAACTTCTATCCCTATTCTGTATAGAGCTGTGTCTAGAGCGTACACAACAGGATCGGCGACAGGAGCTGCGCCAGCAGTGACTGACACCCAGACACAGAAGGCAGATAATGGCGTCCAGATGGGCAGATAACCTTTTTTATAATGCAGGGACATGTGACATGGACAGGCTTTGACACATGCCCTTGCTTGTCTGGCAAAAAGTCCACTTAGCTGTGGGTGTGCTGGGATTGGCTGACATGCTGGCCTGCCCCACTACACGCGCGCTTAGGGAAGAAAGACAAGAAAAAAAAAATGTCGATCGCCATTATCCCAGCAGCAGTGATCTGAACGCGCAGTCCCCGCACACTATACGCTGAAATTTAATAATAGTGTGAGTCACAGAGTGACTTACACTATTACAGCAAAAAGCCAGCTACTAATTAGCTTGGCTTTTTGCTGCTAGAACCATTCTCGAACGTAACTCGAGCTATCGAGCTTTTAGCAAAAAGCTCGATTTCTAGTTCGATCTAGAACATCTCCCAAAATCACTCAAACCGCGAACTGGAGAACCACGAACCGCGCTCAACTCTAGTCTTCAGACAGTATACTTTTTCTCTTTCTGTTCTCTGTGCTTGATGAGACACACACAGATATACAATTCAAAGATTGAGTCAACTTTTCACCTTTTAATCTGGTTTAAGGTGTGATTTTCAAATTACCCACATCTGTTACTTGCCCCAGCAATGCAGTAGGAAGGAGAAAAGCATAAATCCGCTCTGAGGAAGATCACTGAAGATCAAATGGAGTTAAAACATCTGACTTTATTTTTCTACACGTTTCAGAGTTGTCAACTCATTCTTCAGGAACAAAAATAAATAATGTACATTACACAGTGCATAGAGTTGATCTCTTAAATAGAACGCTAAGATTTAAAAAGAGGCATGCGGGTGATGTGTAGTCACCTGACATATCACATAAAAAAAATTATCTTCATTATAAAACAACAGATTAAAAATATATAGTTTCAAATGATTAAAACAGAAAAATATTTATTAGGCAAGGATCTTAAATTAAAACTGTGTTTGAAAGGTAAATTATTAGCTGATGGTTACAATTTAGGCTATGTCACACAGAGCATCTTTTCTATCTGCAAAGATGCAGCATTTTTGGCAACAAAAACTGCACCCAGGAGAAAAATGCATTAAAAACGCCTGCATTTTTGCTGCGTTTTTACCACCTTTTGCCCAATGCATTCTTTCAGTCAAATCTATTGACTGGAAGGGCTCAAAAACGTTGGAAAAATGCAAAAAGAATTGACATGCTGCATATTCAAAAACGCAGCCAAAAAAAGATGCCCAGTGTGGACAGCAACATAGAAATCTCATAGACTTTACTGGGGGAAGGAAATGCATGTATTCAGGTGCATCTTTGTGACCTTAAAAACGCAATAGAAGATGCACTGTGTTAACATAAAAAGGAATATGTCACGCTCCCCGGGTCCCCTGCGCTGTCCTCCGGCTCACCTGTCACGCTCCCCGGCTCCCCTGCCTCGCTTCCCGGGTCCTCGGTCCGGTCACCGCCGCTCCCCGCTCTCCAGCAGCCATCGCCGGCGCGTCCCCGGCATCCTGGTCCCCGCTCCCGGCGCCCGTCGGCTTCCCAGCCCCAGCCCGGCCCTGCTGCTTCCTCCTCGCAGCTTCCTGCTCTGGCTTCTGGCACTCGGGCCGCGCGCATGCGCATTAGGGCGCGCGCGCGGTCATTGACCCTTTCTTAAAGGGCCAGCGTCCATTAACAGGAAATGATGCAAACAGGTACAGGGTATAAAGGGGTTTAATGTCCAAGGGGGCGGGGCCTGATCTTCGTGTTTCTTAAGCTAGGAGTCAGGTCTCCTGGTGTCGCTGTGATATACTCACCTATCTCTCTTGTAGAGCCGTGCCTGCCTCGCCATCCGGTCCTGCCGAATCCCGAATCCCGAACCCCGAACCCTGTCCATCTGCCATCCTGACAGTCCGTACCATCTCGGATCCCTGCGGTGACCCGTCATCTCGCTCCAAAGGTTCCGGACCCCGCCTGACATCTTCTCGGCTTCCGAACCTGAGCTGCGTCACCCGGACTACCATCAGTGACGCCGTGGTCCCAGGGACTTCTCCGTTCTACTCGTGTGCACGGACTGTTCTGCTGCCTATAGTGCTCCAGCTACCGGACCCCTTACCACCATCTAGGAGTTCGGCCCAGTGGATCCACCTTCTGGGTCTGCCCGTCCACCTGGCCCTGACAGTAAGATCAGGCCATGGATCCCGCTGCAGCACTAGCAGCCGTACAGGAGGAACTCCAACGCCAGCGTGAAGTCCAGACCCGCATGCTGCAATTCATGTCTTCTGTGGACGCCCGCCTGAACACGCTACAAGCGGCAGTTACGTCTTCAACATCCCGGGCTTCCACTAGTCAATCCACGGCTCCAGCTCCCGTGGCGACTTCTTCAGATTCTTCCAAACTTCGTTTGGCCTCACCACCCTGGTACGCCGGAGACCCCAAGACCTGCAGGGGATTCTTAAACCAATGCTCCCTCCATTTCACGCAGCTGCCGCATTTGTTTGCCTCCGACCAAGCCAAGGTCGCCTTCATCATGTCCCATCTAGAGGGTGAGGCACTGGCGTGGATGAACCCCTTGTGGGAGAAGGGGGATCCTGTGACCACGAACATCCAGGAGTTCCTGCAGGCATTCCGTGGCACCTTTGATGAGCACGGACGCGCCTCCGCGTCTGCTTCGTCTCTTCTCCGGTTACGTCAGGGGACTCTGACGGTGGGTCAATACGCGATCCGGTTTCGCACCCTGGCCTCGGAACTCGGGTGGAACAACGAGGCCCTAACCGCCGCCTTCTGGGAAGGACTCTCGGGGCGAATTAAAGATGAGCTGGTGGGTTGTGACGTACCGACCACCCTGGATGCCCTGATTGCCCTAGCGACTCGAGTGGACATTCGCTTTCAGGAGCGATCCAAGGAAGTGTCCCGTGAGAGACGTCCGGTACGGCATTCCTCTCCTCCGCAGAAGCCCTCCATACTTCAGTCATCGACAGCTGGGGCCCCCGTCCACGAGCCCATGCAGATCGACCGAGTGCGGCAGTCTGAAGAACGTCGAGCAGAGCGGCTCGCCAAGGGTCTCTGCTTTTACTGCGGAGAGGGCACACACCTGCTACGCTCCTGTCCAGAGAGGCCGGGAAACTCCAAAGCCTAGGGTTGGTAGGAGAGGCCACCCTAGGTGCTGGGACTCTCTCAGACCCGGTTACGTGGACTGTGCAAGTGACAACGGGAGAGACGCGGTTCACGGCTGAGGCCTACCTCGATTCCGGGGCAGCAGGCAATTTCATCCAGCAGGCCACGGTGGACAAGTACCAGGTGCCTGTTATTCCACTCGACAAGCCCCTAGTGATTGCCTCTGTGGATGGGAGACCCCTCTCTGACACCATCTCCTGGATCACCAGGCCAGTCGAACTGCGTATCGGTGCCCTTCACACTGAGAACATCGCTCTCTACGTCCTCCCACACATGTCCCATCAAATCCTGCTGGGACTTCCCTGGTTGCGGACACACGAACCATCAGTCAGCTGGGGCACTGGCGAAATCACCCGATGGGGCTCTTCGTGCCAGGAGAAGTGTCTAAAGACCATACAACCCATCCGACGACCTCCGGTTCCAGAGAACCTACCAGGACTGCCCTCGGCCTATTGGTCCTTCGCAGACGTCTTTGATAAAAAGGAATCTGAGGTACTTCCGCCACATCGTCCTTACGATTGTGCCATCGACCTGCTCCCAGGAACAACACCACCTCGAGGACGGTTATACCCATTGTCTCCAGCCGAAACAAGGGCCATGTCTACTTACATCACAGAGAGCCTGGCAAGGGGATTCATTCGGAGATCCTCCTCTCCTGCTGGAGCAGGCTTCTTCTTCGTCAAGAAGAAAGCGGGCGACTTACGCCCATGCATAGACTACCGGGGATTGAATCAAATCACCGTAAAAAACAAGTACCCTCTGCCGCTCATCCCCGAATTGTTTGACCGGCTTAGAGGAGCTCGTGTGTTCACCAAGCTGGATCTTCGGGGTGCTTACAATCTGGTACGCATCCGCTCTGGGGACGAATGGAAGACCGCGTTTAATTCTCGCGATGGGCACTATGAATACTGCGTGATGCCCTTCGGCCTGTGTAACGCCCCAGCCGTCTTTCAAGAACTGGTGAACGACGTTTTCCGGGACCTTCTCTACGTCTGTGTGGTAGTGTATCTGGATGACATCCTTCTCTTCTCTCCGGACCTCCAGACCCACAGAGAGAATGTACAGCTGGTTCTACAGAGACTGAGAGAGAATCGTCTGTACGCCAAGTACGAGAAGTGTGTCTTTGAGCAGTCTTCTCTCCCCTTCCTGGGGTACATCATCTCTGATACCGGACTGCAGATGGATCCAAAGAAGGTCTCCTCCATTCTCAACTGGCCTCCTCCTTCTGGACTGAAGGCAATCCAACGCTTCCTGGGATTCGCCAACTACTACCGCCAGTTCATCCCTCACTTCTCTGCTCTGACTGCTCCTCTCTCCGCTTTGACCAAGAAGGAGGCTAATCCAAAGGACTGGTCCCCTGCGGCCGACGCCGCGTTTGGCTCTCTGAAGCGGGCATTTGCCTCCTCTCCTGTACTCCACTGTCCGCAGTTAAACCGCCAGTTCACCTTGGAGGTGGATGCCTCCTCCTCGGGAGCCGGAGAAAGGCTCATGCAGAAGTCCTCCTCCGGGAAGATGGTGACTTGCGGATTCTTCTCCAAGAGCTTCTCAGCGCCTGAACGCAACTACACCATCGGTGACCGAGAGCTTTTGGCAGTCAAACTGGCTCTGGAGGAATGGCGCTACCTTCTGGAAGGAGCAGTGTACCCCGTGATTATTTACACGGACCACAAGAACCTGGAATACCTGCGGTCCGCTCAGCGACTGAACCCACGGCAAGCCAGGTGGTCCTTATTCTTTGCCAGGTTTGATTTCCAGCTCCATTTCCGACCCGCGGACAAGAATGTACGCGCTGATGCCTTGTCCAGGTCTTTCATGCCCATGGAACAGGAGGAGGAGACTACCCAACCCATCATCTGTCCTAGCAAAATCATTCCGGTGGCCCCTGTCACCCTGGCCCAGATACCGCCCGGGAAGACCTATGTCTCTGAGACTGACAGGCAAAAAGTGTTACACTGGGGTCATGCCTCGAAAACAGCCGGTCATGCTGGTCAGAAGAGAACATGGGGTGCGATTGTACGTCATTACTGGTGGCCATCCCTTCGCACGGACGTCGCTGCTTTTGTCTCTGCCTGCTCATCTTGTGCCAGGAACAAGACGCCCAAACACATGCCATATGGCCGTCTTCTGCCTCTGCCGATACCCTCAGTTCCGTGGCAACACATAGCGATGGACTTTATTACGGACTTGCCATTGTCCTCTGGACACACAGTCATATGGGTCGTGGTGGATCGGTTCTCTAAAATGGCTCATTTCGTCCCTATGGCTGGACTGCCCTCTGCTCAGGAACTCGCGGATGCCTATATACATCACATCTTCCGCTTGCATGGCTTTCCATCACACATCGTATCCGACAGAGGAACTCAGTTCACCTCCCGCTTCTGGAGGGCCCTCTGCAAACATCTGGGAGTGACACTGGACTTTTCTTCTGCCTACCATCCTCAGTCTAATGGCCAAGTGGAGAGGGTCAATCAAATCTTGACCTCCTTCTTACGTCACTATGTCAATGCCCATCACGACGACTGGTCCACACTTCTTCCTTGGGCTGAATTCTCCCATAACCACCACGTCAGTGAGTCATCCTCCAGCTCTCCCTTCCATGTCGTTTACGGACTTCAGCCTTCCGTCCCATTGCCTGTATCCCCTTCTTCGGATGTCCCTGCTGCTGATACTGTAGCCCGTGACTTTGCAACCATTTGGGACTCTGTCAAGGTGTCCCTTGGGCGTGCTTCCCTGCGGATGAAGAGACACGCAGACAAGAGACGTCTGGACCCTCCGTGTTTCTCTCCTGGAGATCTAGTCTGGCTTGCTTCAAAGTACGTCCGATTGAAGATACCATCCTACAAGCTGGGTCCTCGCTACATCGGGCCGTTTAAAGTCCTCAACAAGATCAATGAGGTCTCCTACAAGCTACAGCTCCCGGCCACGATGAGGATACCCAACTCATTCCACGTCTCCCTGCTCAAGCCGGTTGTCCTTGGTCCCTTCTCCGCTGCTGCCAGTTCGGCTCCTCCTCCTATTGCCGATGACGACATCTATGCGGTAAGGGATATCGTGGCCATGAAGACCGTACGGGGTCGACAGTTCTTCCTGGTGGACTGGGCAGGGTTTGGTCCTGAGGATAGGTCCTGGGAGCCCCGGGAGAATGTGGGTACTCCGCTGATCCGTGCCTTCCTGTCCCGGTTGCGGGGAGGGGGGCTTGGGGGGGGGTACTGTCACGCTCCCCGGGTCCCCTGCGCTGTCCTCCGGCTCACCTGTCACGCTCCCCGGCTCCCCTGCCTCGCTTCCCGGGTCCTCGGTCCGGTCACCGCCGCTCCCCGCTCTCCAGCAGCCATCGCCGGCGCGTCCCCGGCGTCCTGGTCCCCGCTCCCGGCGCCCGTCGGCTTCCCAGCCCAAGCCCGGCCCTGCTGCTTCCTCCTCGCAGCTTCCTGCTCTGGCTTCTGGCACTCGGGCCGCGCGCATGCGCATTAGGGCGCGCGCGCGGTCATTGACCCTTTCTTAAAGGGCCAGCGTCCATTAACAGGAAATGATGCAAACAGGTACAGGGTATAAAGGGGTTTAATGTCCAAGGGGGCGGGGCCTGATCTTCGTGTTTCTTAAGCTAGGAGTCAGGTCTCCTGGTGTCGCTGTGATATACTCACCTATCTCTCTTGTAGAGCCGTGCCTGCCTCGCCATCCGGTCCTGCCGAATCCCGAATCCCGAACCCCGAACGCTGTCCATCTGCCATCCTGACAGTCCGTACCATCTCGGATCCCTGCGGTGACCCGTCATCTCGCTCCAAAGGTTCCGGACCCCGCCTGACATCTTCTCGGCTTCCGAACCTGAGCTGCGTCACCCGGACTACCATCAGTGACTCCGTGGTCCCAGGGACTTCTCCGTTCTACTCGTGTACACGGACTGTTCTGCTGCCTATAGTGCTCCAGCTACCGGACCCCTTACCACCATCTAGGAGTTCGGCCCAGTGGATCCACCTCCTGGGTCTGCCCGTCCACCTGGCCCTGACAGAATAAATGGATCTAGCATCAGAGATTAGGTATAAAATTAGAAAAAAAAATGTATTGATAAATTTTTTTTTTCTATTTTTATACCTAATCTCTGGTGCTGTATCCATTTTCCTTTTCCTGTTTAAGCGCTACACCAGACTTGGCCAGACTGGAGGCTTTCTGTGCACTCTAGGTAAGCTAAAAACCTTCCTTTTTCACAATACTGTGTGAACATAGCCGTAGAGACTCTGGGTGGATACCATAAGGCTATGTGCGCACTTTGCTTTTTACCTGCTTTTTTGCTGCTTTTTCAACTGCAGCGTTTAATGCCAAAATGGTTGTGTTCTGCTTTTTAAGCAAAGTCTATGGGAATTTGGTTTTCTTGTCCACACTATGCAGTTCAAACTGCAGCCTTTTTGTTGCAGAACTTTGGTCAAAAACTCAGCTTTGCAGGGCAAAACCCAAATGGCAAAAACAAAAACAGAACAATTGTTTTTGCTATTTGGGTTTTGCACTGCAAAGCTAAGTTTTTGACCAAAGTTCTGCAACAAAAAGGCTGCCGTTTGAACTGCATAGTGCGGACAAGAAAACCAAATTCCCATAGACTTTGCTTGAAAAGCAGAACACAACTATTTTGGCATTAAACGCTGCAGTTGAAAAAGCAGCAAAAAAGCAGGTAAAAAGCAGGTAAAAAGAAAGTGCGCACATAGCCTTAACCCTCAAACACATTGAAGAGTCAATAAATGCATATATAAGATTTAGTGGATATCCAAAGTTTGTGATCAAATTAATAGATATTTAGTTCCTTAGAAAAATTAGTAAAAAATTGATATAGGGTGTAGTTCTTTAGGCAAATTGGTATCTTTTTTGATAAAGAGGAAAGGGTGAGAGTGAAAAATCCGCCTATCTAGCTAAATTTATAGAAAACTAAACATCAAATTAGTTAAATTCATATGAATTCATCATGCTCATATATAACTATAAAGGAGCTGAAAAACACTTCCATAAAATTGACTGCTATTCATTCTAATAGTAAGTACTATTAAGTTCAAAGGTCTAAAGCTCTAATTAAATATTTATACTTTAATGAACTACAGGATATAAAATGGCCCATGTCTGTATTTGAACCACAGCCGCCTTAGATCTGAAGGAGTCCTCTAGGTGAGATAGGGGCACAGTCAGAATCGGGGTAACACCACTAGGCTATATCAACATTTGTTCCACTGTCTAAGCTGCTGTCACACACAGGAGGCTGGCATCCATCAAAAGGACCAATCGACATCGCATCCTAACAGATCACCACAAAAAGAGAAAAGAATGCAAGATTGGCGCACTCAAAACCCAGATAAGAGACTGCTATAACAGATTTAAGGGTTAGGAGCGAGAGATAGAGGGTCATATTAGAAAAATGAAATTAGTCAAGTAGCCTCAATAGTCATGTTTAAATTGCATAGAAAACACAAGTTACATTACAGAAAAAAAACAACGGATCATATTAAGGACATTGTTTATGATCTCCAGAGACTCCATATTATATATGAAATGCTAATTACAAATCCAATTATATTTATTGTTAATTAATACCTGGTAGATTCAATATTAGTATCTTAATATAATAATTACAATCGTCCTATACTGTATATGTTACCTAAATTTTGATACAGGTAAAATATATCTTTGTACCTTGTTAGTAGTAACCAGTGTTAGCTTGCTATTATTTCCATCTTTTCAGTTAGCCATTAAAAGGTATCAACCACTGAGGACTTCAGTTCTTTTAAACAAACTTTTTTTATGTTACCTAAGAAATTTAATAGATGAATTTTGCTCTGTTTGATTACTTTATGTGCATAGATAGTAATTGAAACCCATGTTACACACGGTTGTAAGGATTTGTTATTAGAGTCCATGGTAGAAAACTAATCACCCCAATGTTAACATATAACATATTGTCTCTCCAGGATGAGTTTGAAATAGGACTGAATAGGATAACTGAAGTGAGCACTAATATATATATATATGAGTGCAAGCCAAAAATACATACTATATATAAGAATAAGGCTGCACATCAAACTTAGATAATGGTATAATGCCTCAAGCATATGGAAAAATATTGGAATATACAATGAAAAATGCTACTTGCTAATTTGAACATGTGAATAATGAATTGCATACCTGCTATGAATATTAGGAAAAAGGAGATATTTAGCAATCGCATTGATCAATGTAACTGAGCCCCAAAGCCTCGTCAAGGCATATCTCTATATTGGGGTCCCTAGCTCTGTGACCCTAACTGTGTGTCATCTCATTGCAATTAAAAACTGCTATGGGTGGAGAGGGGTAACTAAGGACTTTCTTATATAGGAGATGGAAAAAACATGGCCGAAAGGGGCGGAGCTGTGTTCACATTCAGAAAAAAAACTACATTGAACTGAATAGGATAACTGAAGTGAGCACTAATATATATATATATGAGTGCAAGCCAAAAATACATACTATATATGTGAACACAGCTCCGCCCCTTTCGGCCATGTTTTTTCCATTGCATGTTTGCGATTGCTAAATATCTCCTTTTTCCTAATATTCATAGCAGGTATGCAATTCATTATTCACATGTTCAAATTAGCAAGTAGCATTTTTCATTGTATATTCCAATATTTTTCCATATGCTTGAGGCATTATACCATTATCTAAGTTTGATGTGCAGCCTTATTCTTATATATAGTATGTATTTTTGGCTTGCACTCATATATATATATATTAGTGCTCACTTCAGTTATCCTATTCAGTTCAATGTAGTTTTTTTTCTGAATGTGAACACAGCTCCGCCCCTTTCGGCCATGTTTTTTCCATCTCCTATATAAGAAAGTCCTTAGTTACCCCTCTCCACCCATAGCAGTTTTTAATTGCAATGAGATGACACACAGTTAGGGTCACAGAGCTAGGGACCCCAATATAGAGATATGCCTTGACGAGGCTTTGGGGCTCAGTTACATTGATCAATGCGATTGCTAAATATCTCCTTTTTCCTAATATTCATAGCAGGTATGCAATTCATTATTCACATGTTCAAATTAGCAAGTAGCATTTTTCATTGTATATTCCAATATTTTTCCATATGCTTGAGGCATTATACCATTATCTAAGTTTGATGTGCAGCCTTATTCTTATATATAGTATGTATTTTTGGCTTGCACTCATATATATATATATTAGTGCTCACTTCAGTTATCCTATTCAGTTCAATGTAGTTTTTTTTTTCTGAATGTGAACACAGCTCCGCCCCTTTCGGCCATGTTTTTTCCATCTCCTATATAAGAAAGTCCTTAGTTACCCCTCTCCACCCATAGCAGTTTTTAATTGCAATGAGATGACACACAGTTAGGGTCACAGAGCTAGGGACCCCAATATAGAGATATGCCTTGACGAGGCTTTGGGGCTCAGTTACATTGATCAATGCGATTGCTAAATATCTCCTTTTTCCTAATATTCATAGCAGGTATGCAATTCATTATTCACATGTTCAAATTAGCAAGTAGCATTTTTCATTGTATATTCCAATATTTTTCCATATGCTTGAGGCATTATACCATTATCTAAGTTTGATGTGCAGCCTTATTCTTATATATAGTATGTATTTTTGGCTTGCACTCATATATATATATATTAGTGCTCACTTCAGTTATCCTATTCAGTTCAATGTAGTTTTTTTTCTGAATGTGAACACAGCTCCGCCCCTTTCGGCCATGTTTTTTCCATCTCCTATATAAGAAAGTCCTTAGTTACCCCTCTCCACCCATAGCAGTTTTTAATTGCAATGAGATGACACACAGTTAGGGTCACAGAGCTAGGGACCCCAATATAGAGATATGCCTTGACGAGGCTTTGGGGCTCAGTTACATTGATCAATGCGATTGCTAAATATCTCCTTTTTCCTAATATTCATAGCAGGTATGCAATTCATTATTCACATGTTCAAATTAGCAAGTAGCATTTTTCATTGTATATTCCAATATTTTTCCATATGCTTGAGGCATTATACCATTATCTAAGTTTGATGTGCAGCCTTATTCTTATATATAGTATGTATTTTTGGCTTGCACTCATATATATATATATTAGTGCTCACTTCAGTTATCCTATTCAGTTCAATGTAGTTTTTTTTCTGAATGTGAACACAGCTCCGCCCCTTTCGGCCATGTTTTTTCCATCTCCTATATAAGAAAGTCCTTAGTTACCCCTCTCCACCCATAGCAGTTTTTAATTGCAATGAGATGACACACAGTTAGGGTCACAGAGCTAGGGACCCCAATATAGAGATATGCCTTGACGAGGCTTTGGGGCTCAGTTACATTGATCAATGCGATTGCTAAATATCTCCTTTTTCCTAATATTCATAGCAGGTATGCAATTCATTATTCACATGTTCAAATTAGCAAGTAGCATTTTTCATTGTATATTCCAATATTTTTCCATATGCTTGAGGCATTATACCATTATCTAAGTTTGATGTGCAGCCTTATTCTTATATATAGTATGTATTTTTGGCTTGCACTCATATATATATATATTAGTGCTCACTTCAGTTATCCTATTCAGTTCAATGTAGTTTTTTTTCTGAATGTGAACACAGCTCCGCCCCTTTCGGCCATGTTTTTTCCATCTCCTATATAAGAAAGTCCTTAGTTACCCCTCTCCACCCATAGCAGTTTTTAATTGCAATGAGATGACACACAGTTAGGGTCACAGAGCTAGGGACCCCAATATAGAGATATGCCTTGACGAGGCTTTGGGGCTCAGTTACATTGATCAATGCGATTGCTAAATATCTCCTTTTTCCTAATATTCATAGCAGGTATGCAATTCATTATTCACATGTTCAAATTAGCAAGTAGCATTTTTCATTGTATATTCCAATATTTTTCCATATGCTTGAGGCATTATACCATTATCTAAGTTTGATGTGCAGCCTTATTCTTATATAGAGTTTGAAATAGGATCACATGCTTGAAACAAAAGTTGTTAGCCTACAATTTTGGAATGGTGTAAAAAATGTGTCTGGCTCATTTTTGCGGTTTTGTGTGAAATTATGTCCAATTTGTCTTTTTTCTCTGTTATTTTTGTGTTGTTCAAATATTTACAAAGGAAATAAACATGCCTATGACAAAACATGTGTAATTTCAATAAATGTCTGGGAAAATACTTAATTTTCTGGAACAATTTCAAAGGTGGCAGCTGTTTCATTTATGACTGTATGTATACATACATACATACATTTGCACATATATATATATATATATATACAGTATATATATATATATATATATATATACATATATATATATATATATATATATATATATATATATATATATATATACATATATATATATATATATATATATATATATATATATATATATATATGTAAATGTAGGAGAATTAGGATCCAGCAAAAGGATGAAATTTCACCAGAATTTTAAAAACTTCTTCTTTATTATTCCTTTGAGTCATATAAAAGTATGAGGAACTCCAATCAATTAATAGCACTCCAGCAAGGGACTACATGTTTCAGCACTATGTGCCTTCTTCACGGTCCTTCCACGGTCCTGATATATCATTGTTTATTTATTATCAAATGTATATATTATTTGTCTATGTATAAAACATGTTCAATACATGTATTTTTCTAGCAATATTCTTGAACTGAGTCTCAACCATCTACTCAAATGTTTTTAATTGTCTTGTTCCACTGCTTTTAATTAAGGGTTATTTGAATATGTTCCACAAAGGAGGATATATTGTCAGTGTCATATTAGCAGCCATAATGTGCCCGTCCGTTCCAGCGAGAGTTTAAAAGTACCGTTCTCCAGACTTACCCATAGTAGACACGTGTGGGGCTCAGATGTCGGGTCCTGTCCCTCGCCCGACGTACGTTTCGAGGTAATCTTCTTCGGGGACATTATGGCTGCTAATTGAGCTTTGGCGCCATCTAGTGTCCGTCTGGCTAATAGCACATATTCTTATATTCAATTCAGCTATTTGTACCTGTGCTCCAGAATTGCTATTACACGATTATTATTGCCCATGTCTGTATTGGGTCTGTGAGGGCTCTGATGTCTGGCTCTGCCCTTTCTGGGCTTTTTACTGGTGTCTTCACTTCTGTCCTGCCCCCCCTTTTTTGGACTTTATATGCTTGAATTGTTTTTAGATCAATTGTATGGTTTGTACATGATCTTAATATAATAAACTGTTTTTTGTAATTTTCTATAATAAAAATAAATTAATCATAAACAGTTTCTGTGATTACTGGTAACATGTTTATATACATATTTTAGGTCAACTAATTTCCCAGAGGTGGAGCTGATGGGTTTAAATGTATTGTTAGGGAGTGACCTGATGACTGAAAAATGAGATTCCAATCCCCCCTTGCTTGTGTTGTTATTTATCCAATTGTGTGTAGCCATTGGAGACTTAAAGGGGATCTGGTTGATGGTCAATTTAGGTATGATTGGGGGTAAATGGGAGCAGTGATATCAATTTCTGAAGGTTTAAGTGTATAATTATACGTCTGATTATTACATCAGTTCAGATATGTACACCAATACCTAATTTTGATACTAATATGATTGTGTGTATTTGTCTATGGGTGAATTTTTTAGCAAAGAGAAAAAATCCTTTATTTAAAATAAAATATACACACACCCTCTTTCAGCCCTTTATTAACTCCCAGAACACCATTGCAAATCTGATGAAATCCACACGACATCCCACAACAATCCTAGCTGTGCTACATACAGAGGCTACGGTGATGGAAAACACAACCCATCACTGAAGAGCCCCGGAAACACTGACGGCAGTGGGGAAGGCCTTTGCTGGTAAAAGTGGTGACGGATTGATGGACTGCCAAATTGCGGAACACAATGCCACAGTAATTTGGCAAACTGGCAGTCAGGTCACCAGAGTTCACACTTGGGACTCCCCCACTGCCACATTTAACTCAGTTGAACCCACTGTCGGTTTGCCAGACTGCAGTGCAGCCATGTCACACACATGTCACACAATCTGACAGTCCATCAATCCAGACTGTCAGATTGCAAAATACATGGATTACACATTCTACTTCATCTCTCCTTCACCTACAGCATGGATTGTTAACACCTTTTCTTACTGGTATACTATTACGCATCATCATGGAGCTGCTGCAGCCATGCATTAAGTGCATTCTGACACACAATGTCAATCAAGTGAGCGTATTTCTTTACCTACACCAATAACATACCCTGGTAAGACCATATTGTGCTTGACTTTTTTCCAGTTTTTACCCTTGCCTCACAGAGCATCTTTGACAGAAGTTTTTTTAAAAGACTAATGCGGGCATCACACGGTACGATATATCGGGCGATATGTCGTCGGAGTCACGTTGTTAGTAATGCACATCCGGCATCGTCAGACATATCGTGCCGTGTGACACCTCGGAACGACTGTAAATGAGCAAAAATACTCACCTTATCGTTGCTCGTTGACACGTCGTTCATTTTCAAAAAGTCGTACCTCCTTCTGTGCTCCAGTTGTTCGTCGTTCCCAAAGCAGCACACATCGCTCCATGTGACACCACGGGAACGATGAACACAGCTTACCTGCGTCCCGCCGGCAATGGAAGGAAGGAGGTGGGCGGGATATTTTCGTCCCGCTCATCTCCTCTCCTCCGTTTCTATTGGCCGGCGGCTGTGTGACGTCGCTGTGACGCCGAACGTCCCTCTCCCTTCAGAAAGAGGATGTTCGCCGCCCACAGTGAGGTCGTCTGGCAGGTAAGTATGTATGATGGGGGTAAACAACTTGGTGTGCCACGGGAAACTAATTGCCTGTGACGCACAAACGACGGGGGCGGGTGCGATAGGAAAAAGAGGAAATCAGTTTACCGTTCTAGGTCATGGATGCTGTCATTGCAGGTGTAAAAAAGCGGCTTTGCTCTGTAGGTTAAGATTTTTACATCATGGAGGCTATTATTCTATGTTTGTGAAAATACATAAAAATGATGGTGTCACGCTCCCCGGGTCCTTGGCTCCCCTCCCCGGGTCCTCTGCTCCGCTCCCCGGGTCCTCAGCCCCGCTCCCCGGCTCACCTGCCACGCTCCCCGGGTCCTTGGCTCCGGTGCCCGTCCTTCCCAGGCCCCCTGGTCTCCGATCGCGGCGCCCGACGGCTTCCCAGGCCCTGGCCGGCTCCCCTGCGTCCTCTTCTCAGCCTCCTTCCCTGGCTTCTGGCACCCGGGCTGCGCGCATGCGCATTAGGGCGCGCGCGCGGTCACTGACCCTTTCTTAAAGGGCCAGCGTCCATTAACAGGAAATGAGGCTAAACAGGTACAGGGTATAAAGGGGTGTATTGTCCAAGAGGGCGGGGCCTGATCTTCGTGTTTTCCAAGCTAGGAGTCAGGTCTCCTTGTGTCTTCGTGCCATACTCACGTATCTCTCTTCTAGAGCTGATCCTGCCTCGCCATCCGGTCCTGCTGAATCCCGAACCCCGCACGCTGTCCGTCTGCCATCTGACAGTCCGCACCATCTCGGATCCCTGCGGTGACCCGTCATCTCGCTCCAAAGGTTCCGGACCCCGCCTGACATCACCTTGGCTTCCGAACCTGAGCTACGTCACCCGGACTACCATCTGTGACTCCGTGGTCCCAGGGACTTCTTCGTTACACTCACTGGCACGGACTGTTCTACTGCCCATAGTGCTTCAGCTACCGGACTCCTTACCACCATCTTAGAGTTCGGCCCAGTGGATCCACCTCCTGGGTCTGCCCGACCGCCTGGCCCTGACAGTAAGATCAGGCCATGGATCCCGCTGCAGCACTAGCAGCCTTGCAAGAGGAACTCCAACGCCAGCGTGAAGTCCAGACCCGCATGCTGAACTTTATGACTTCCGTGGACACCCGCCTGACCACGCTACAAGCGGCAGTCACGTCTTCGACATCCCAAGCCGCCACTAGTCAAGCCACGTCCCCCGCTCCCGTGGCTGCTTCTTCGGATGCTTCTAGACTGCGTTTGGCCTCACCACCCCGGTACGCCGGAGATCCCAAGTCCTGCAGGGGGTTTATAAACCAATGCTCCCTCCATTTCACGCAGCTGCCACATCTGTTTGCCTCCGACCAAGCCAAGGTCGCCTTCATCATGTCTCACCTGGAGGGCGAGGCACTGGCGTGGATGAACCCGTTGTGGGAGAAGGAGGACCCTATGACCAAGGATCTTCAAGAGTTCCTGCAGGCCTTTCGCAGCACCTTTGACGAGCCGGGACGCGCCTCTGCGTCTGCTTCATCCCTCCTCCGCTTACGTCAAGGAACACTGACGAAGGGCCAATACGCCATCCGTTTCCGCACTTTGGCTTCAGAACTCGGGTGGAATAATGAGGCCCTAACAGCCGCCTTCTGGGAAGGACTCTCGAGTCGCATCAAAGATGAGTTGGCGGGTCGTGACGTGCCCTCCACCCTAGATGCCCTGATTGCCCTAGCAACTCGAGTGGACATTCGTTTTCAGGAGCGCTCCAAAGAGCTGTCTCGTGAGAGACGTCCGGTACGGCATTCCTCTCCTCCACAGAAGCCCTCCGTATCTCAGTCATCAACAGCTGGGATTCCCGTCCACGAGCCCATGCAGATCGACCGAGTACGACAGTCTGAACAACGTCGAGCAGAGCGGCTCGCCAAGGGTCTCTGCTTTTACTGCGGAGAGGACACACACCTCCTACGCTCCTGTCCGGAAAGGCCGGGAAACTCCAAAGCCTAGGGTTGGTAGGAGAGGCCACCCTAGGTGCTGGGACTCTCTCAGACCCGGTTATGTGGACTGTGCAAGTGTCAACGGGAGAGACGCGCTTCACGGCTGAGGCATACCTCGACTCTGGAGCAGCAGGCAATTTCATCCAGCAGGCCACGGTGGACAAGTACCAGCTGCCTGTTACTCCACTCGAGAAGCCCCTAGTGATTGCCTCTGTGGATGGGAGACCCCTCTCTGATACCATCTCCTGGGTCACCAGTCCGGTCGAACTGCGTATCGGTGCCCTGCACACCGAGAACATCGCTCTCTACGTCCTTCCACACATGTCCCATCAAATCCTGCTGGGACTTCCCTGGTTGCGGACACACGAACCATCAGTCAGCTGGGGTACTGGCGAAATCACCCGATGGGGTCCTGCTTGTCATGAGAAGTGTCTGAAGTCCATACAACCCATCCGACGACCTCCGGTTCCAGAGAACCTACCGGAACTGCCTTCGGCCTATTGGTCCTTCGCAGACGTTTTTGACAAGAAGGATTCTGAGGTACTTCCGCCACACCGTCCCTACGATTGTGCCATCGACCTGCTCCCAGGAACTACACCGCCTCGAGGACGGATATATCCGTTGTCTCCAGCCGAAACCAGGGCCATGTCTACCTACATCACTGAGAGCCTGGCAAGGGGATTCATCCGGAGATCCTCCTCTCCTGCGGGAGCAGGCTTCTTCTTCGTTAAGAAGAAAGAGGGTGACCTACGCCCATGCATCGACTACCGGGGTCTGAATCAGATCACCGTAAAAAACAAGTACCCTCTGCCGCTCATCCCCGAATTGTTCGACCGGCTCAGAGGAGCCCGTGTGTTCACCAAGCTGGATCTTCGGGGTGCCTACAACCTAGTTCGTATCCGCTCTGGGGACGAATGGAAGACCGCGTTTAATACTCGCGATGGGCATTATGAATACTGCGTGATGCCCTTCGGCCTGTGTAACGCACCAGCAGTCTTCCAAGAATTGGTGAACGACATATTCCGGGACCTCCTCTATATCTGTGTAGTAGTTTATCTGGATGACATCCTTATCTTCTCTCCGGACCTCCAGACCCACAGAGAGAACGTACAGCTGGTTCTACAAAGACTGAGAGAGAATCGTCTCTACGCCAAATATGAGAAGTGTGTCTTTGAGCAGTCTTCTCTCCCTTTCCTGGGATACATCATCTCGGGCACTGGACTGCAGATGGATCCAAAGAAGGTCTCCTCCATACTCAACTGGCCTCCCCCTTCTGGACTGAAGGCAATCCAACGGTTCCTGGGATTCGCCAACTACTACCGCCAGTTTATCCCTCACTTCTCTGCCCTGACTGCTCCTCTCTCCGCTTTGACCAAAAAGGAGGCTAATCCAAAGGACTGGTCACCTGCGGCCGACGCCGCGTTTTGCTCACTGAAGCGAGCATTTGCCTCCGCTCCTGTACTCCACCGTCCGGAGTTAAACCGCCAGTTCACCTTGGAGGTGGATGCCTCCTCCTCGGGAGCCGGAGCAGTGCTCATGCAGAAGTCCTCCTCCGGCAAGATGGTGACGTGCGGTTTCTTCTCCAAGAGCTTCTCAGCGCCTGAACGTAATTACACCATCGGTGACCGAGAACTATTGGCGGTCAAACTGGCTCTGGAGGAGTGGCGCTACCTTCTGGAAGGAGCAGTGTACCCCGTGATTATCTACACGGACCACAAGAACCTGGAATACCTTCGGTCCGCTCAGCGACTGAACCCACGGCAAGCCAGGTGGTCCTTATTCTTTGCCAGGTTTGACTTCCAGCTCCATTTCCGACCCGCGGACAAGAATGTACGCGCTGATGCCTTGTCTAGGTCTTTCATGCCCATGGAGCAGGAGGAAGAGACTACCCAACCCATCATCTCTCCTAGCAAGATCATTCCGGTGGCCCCTGTCACCCTGGCCCAGATACCGCCCGGAAAGACCTATGTCTCTGAGACTGACAGGCAAAAAGTGTTACACTGGGGTCATGCCTCAAAAACAGCCGGTCATGCAGGCCAGAAGAGAACATGGGGTGCGATTGTACGCCATTACTGGTGGCCATCCCTTCGCACGGACGTCGCTGCTTTTGTCTCTGCCTGCTCCTCTTGTGCCAGGAACAAGACGCCCAAACACCTGCCCTATGGCCGTCTTCTGCCTCTGCCTATACCCTCAGTTCCGTGGCAACACATAGCGATGGATTTTATTACGGACTTGCCATTATCCTCTGGACACACAGTCATATGGGTCGTGGTGGACCGGTTCTCAAAAATGGCTCACTTCATCCCCATGGCTGGACTGCCCTCTGCTCAGGAACTCGCGGAAGCCTATATACATCACATCTTCCGCTTGCATGGCTTTCCATCCCACATCGTGTCCGACAGAGGAACTCAGTTCACCTCCCGCTTCTGGAGGGCGCTCTGCAAACATCTGGGAGTAACTCTGGACTTTTCTTCTGCATAGCATCCTCAGTCTAATGGCCAAGTGGAGAGGGTCAATCAAATCTTGACATCCTTCTTACGTCACTATGTCAACGCCCATCACGACGACTGGTCCACGCTTCTGCCTTGGGCTGAATTCTCACATAACCACCACATCAGTGAGTTGTCCTCCAAGTCTCCCTTCCATGTCGTTTACGGACTTCAGCCCTCCGTCCCATTGCCTATATCCCCTTCTTCGGATGTCCCTGCGGCTGATACTGTAGCCCGTGACTTCGCTACCATTTGGGACTCTGTCAAGGCGTCCCTTGGACGCGCTTCCCAGCGGATGAAGAAACACGCTGACAAGAGGCGTCTGGACCCTCCGTGTTTCTCTCCTGGTGACCTGGTCTGGCTTGCTTCCCAGTACATCCGATTGAAGATACCTTCCTACAAGCTGGGCCCTCGCTACATCGGGCCGTTTAAGGTCCTCTGCAAGATCAATGAGGTCTCCTACAAGCTACAGCTCCCGGCCACGATGAGGATACCCAACTCGTTCCACGTCTCCCTGCTCAAGCCGGTTGTCCTTGGTCCCTTCTCCGCTGCTGCCAGTCCGGCTCCTCCACCTATTGCCGATGACGACATCTATGCGGTAAGGGATATCGTGGCCATGAAGACTGTTCGAGGCCGACAGTTCTTCCTGGTGGACTGGGAGGGGTATGGTCCTGAGGATAGGTCCTGGGAGCCCAGGGAGAACGTGGGCACTCCTCTGATCCGTGCCTTCATGTCCCGGTTGCGGGGAGGGGGGCGTGGGGGGGGGGGTACTGTCACGCTCCCCGGGTCCTTGGCTCCCCTCCCCGGGTCCTCTGCTCCGCTCCCCGGGTCCTCAGCCCCGCTCCCCGGCTCACCTGCCACGCTCCCCGGGTCCTTGGCTCCGGTGCCCGTCCTTCCCAGGCCCCCTGGTCTCCGATCGCGGCGCCCGACGGCTTCCCAGGCCCTGGCCGGCTCCCCTGCGTCCTCTTCTCAGCCTCCTTCCCTGGCTTCTGGCACCCGGGCTGCGCGCATGCGCATTAGGGCGCGCGCGCGGTCACTGACCCTTTCTTAAAGGGCCAGCGTCCATTAACAGGAAATGAGGCTAAACAGGTACAGGGTATAAAGGGGTGTATTGTCCAAGAGGGCGGGGCCTGATCTTCGTGTTTTCCAAGCTAGGAGTCAGGTCTCCTTGTGTCTTCGTGCCATACTCACGTATCTCTCTTCTAGAGCTGATCCTGCCTCGCCATCCGGTCCTGCTGAATCCCGAACCCCGCACGCTGTCCGTCTGCCATCTGACAGTCCGCACCATCTCGGATCCCTGCGGTGACCCGTCATCTCGCTCCAAAGGTTCCGGACCCCGCCTGACATCACCTTGGCTTCCGAACCTGAGCTACGTCACCCGGACTACCATCTGTGACTCCGTGGTCCCAGGGACTTCTTCGTTACACTCACTGGCACGGACTGTTCTACTGCCCATAGTGCTTCAGCTACCGGACTCCTTACCACCATCTTAGAGTTCGGCCCAGTGGATCCACCTCCTGGGTCTGCCCGACCGCCTGGCCCTGACAGATGGTGACTGTGATTGTGGGATATTGTGGGTCATGTACCATTTTGTGTGGATTAATGTTTAGGCGTTGTTTACTGTCCACTATTTGTATTGCTCGCGTGTTTATTCTATTTTCTGTGGGTAATCACTCACTGTAGTGTTTGTCCCTATGTGTGGGGGGAAGTGGGCCTACAATCCAGTAACCTTTTTGCTACCTGGGGCATGAGCAGTCTGTTGGGGACTTGAAGCAAGAAGGAAGAAGATTGAATCTCTGAGGGAAGCTGGCTCTGTTGATTGTGTGATATTGGAGAAGGTCCCCGTCACAGTGACTATGTGGAAAAATGACATTGTGTAGTTGCAATCTTGCGATTTTCAACTATAGTGATATACTCTCTTTTTCTGTTGTAGTTCCATACAAATACTTAGGAGCCATTACTCTCATATCAACCTTCATACTTCTACTCTTCATTCAAAATGTAATGCGGATTTGAGAAAAAATTAAAAGCAGCTGCCTCAACCACCTCACCTTTTGTAAAGTCACTAAAAAAAATCTTGATAAAATCTTGATGACATTTATAGATAACTTTTACAGTCATTGTCGTTAATATAGACAGAAGTATATGTGCATCAAACAGATTTGTTGAAGATCACAAATGGAAATACATCTGTTGTTTTAAATTAGTAAAACGTAATATATCAAGATTCTTATTCAAGGCTTATTTCAATTCTTGATTTGATGCAAAGTCATTTAAATATAGCTTACATCTGTAATAAAGAACAGCTTGCTGCACAGGCTATAAGGAACAACATTTAGGAGGCATGCTCAACAAATTCGGTCGGCTGAAGAAATATTTAGCAATTTTTGGTAAAACAATAATTAACATTTTGTGCTTTGTTATATATTATATTAAAACATTTAATTTACCAGAAACATCTGATTGATTCATATTAGTATACTACATCCTTACCTAATCAAAACACTTAAAGAGTATGTCCAAGACATTTTTTTCTCTAAATGTGCCTATGCACTACCAGGCAGTTAGTATCTACCTACCTGCCTGTGTTGCCTGGCGTCTTTCTTCGCTAGCATAGAGCCGTCACAGAGTGCTCCTGCCGGCGATACAATGGCTTTGTCAACAGAGCGGAGGCTTCTTTTCTGCTCTGCTCTGTAGATGGGGAGGGACAGCTGCCGTCATGCTGATTGACGTTGGCTCCCCACTGCCTAACTGGGGGAGCCGACTGTCAGTCAGCATGACAGCAGCTGTTCTGACCATTTACAGAGTAGAGCAGATGAGAAGCTGCATATCTTTTATCGTGATGTCAGCAGAAGTAGATGAATCACTGGCAGGAGCGGTTAGTGACCACTCTGTGCCAGCAAAAAAAGGCACCTGGCACAACAGGCAGGAAGGTAGTAACTACCTGCCTGTAATGCTTAGGCATATTTAAAAAAATAGTACTGGATATACCCTTTAAGCCACTAAGAAAGAACATATGAAGCTAGAATGTCCTAGTTCACCTGTCTTTTTTGTCTTCACGTTGGTTGTATAAACTAGAAGCATACTGCTGTGTCAATTAGTTTTGCATAAAATAAATTGATACTATCTTGTGTTAGAATAAGCTTCTAAATTGTTTTGTTTCAGATTCATGAATAATCAAAGAAAGAGAAAAACTCGCTCTATAGAATGAATGTAGTAAGCATTAATTTGCAATTTTAACCCTTGTCTATTATTTTTATGCATTGGATATGTGCAATGGACCAGCTATGGTTGTACAATTCTGATGTAAAATCAAAACAGAAAATAGATAACTAAACCAAAGAACAGAACAATGTATGTTATATACAAATAAACTTAATTGTTGTCATGATTTAAAGAAAAAAAGCCTTTAATATGGAAAAACATTATTTTATACTGAACACCAGTAAAAAGGGATGAGCGAACCCGAACAGTCAATGCAGGCCTAATCCAGATTTGTGTATCCAGCCCCAATACAGCCTGGTCCATTCAGACCTAATTCATTCTTGTTCATCCAGCCCTAATACAGCTTGATCCATACAGACCTAACACAACCTTGTGCATCCAGCCCTAATATTGAAGAGTCCATAAAGGCCTAACACAGCATGGTCCATACAGGCTTAATACTGCCTGCAGCATTCAGCACTAATACAGCCTGATCCATAGAGGCCTAATACAGCCCTGTGTATCCAGCCATAATACAGCCTAGTCCATACTACTTTAATCCAGCCTGGTGCATCCATCCCTAATGAAACCTGGTCTATAGAGGCCTAATCCAAGCTCATGCATCTAGCCTTAATGCAGCCTGGTCCATACATGCCTAATATAGCCTTGTGCATACACCTGTAACACAGCCTGGTGCAGGCTGCTGTAATCCAGCATCGTACATCCAGTTGTAATACAGTCTCTTCTCTACTTGTAATATTTTTTGGTGTTAAAAACATGAGGAGAGCATCAAACAGGGGATGTAGACATGGCTGTGGTGTTGCTGGTGTTGGTGGTGTAGCTGCTGCATTGAGAGGACGTGACCAATCTGTGCCTGCTATTTGCCTAAATGAAACACCTTCCTCTGGTGCACGCAGGTCAAAGGATTTTCTGCATCATTTCATAGCCCTTAGTAGAGTTGAGAGATGTTCGAGTCGAACGGTTCGCCAATTTCAAATTCAAGTGATTTTGGGCGACGTTCGAGTTGTTCGACGAACTCAAACGATTTGCTTCAAGTTCGGCAGTTCGAGTTACATTCGATAACGGTTCGATCACCAAAAAGCATAGCTAGTTACTAGCTGGCTTTTTACTGTAATACTGTGAGTCACTGTGAATCATGATATTATCAAAAATCAGCGTATAGTGTGCGGGGGGGGACGGGTTTAGATCAGTGTTGCTGCTGAGTGCTGAAAGAATGGCAATCGCCATTTTTTTGTTTCCTAACCACGCATACAGTGGGGCGGGCCAGGCTGTCAGCCAATCACAGACACACACACAGCAAAGTGAATTTTTGCCAAACAAGCAAGGGCATGTGTCATTAGCTGTGCATGTCACATGTCTTTGCCCTATAAGACCCAGATATTTTCCCCGTCGCCGCCATTATCTCTCTGCTGCAGGTGGGTGACAGTCACTGCTCCCGCTGCTGCTGCTGTGTGTGCTATAGACATACAGTGCAATCTACACATCGCTTTAGGGATAAGGGACTACTTGTAATTTCAGCCCTTTTCAGGGCTATATTACAGCCGTTCATAGCCATTTCTGCTAGGCAGGTCTGTGCCAGCGCTGTGCAGAGGTTTATATCACAGCGTCTGGCTAAATCAGCTCAGGCAATTCCTTGGGGCATTGTTTCATTGGCAGGGATAGAAAGTGAGGCTTCCTCTGCTGACAAGCTAGCTACAGCACCTGTACATTCTACACACCTCCCCATTTTTGCTTTGCAATTTTAATTGCAAAAAGTGCTTCCACTTTTAGGGGCACACTAAAATTGTCTGGGATACTACCTTAGGGTTTCTCTGCTGTCAAGCAAGGTACACCAAGTGCGCATTCTACACACCTGTCCATTTTTGCTACGCACTTTTAATTGCAAAAAGTGCTGCCACTTTTAGGGGCATACTAAAATTGTCTGGGATAGTCAGTGTTGGTTCTTCAGCTGTCAATAAAGCTAGACCACCTCTGCAATCTACACCACCTCTACATTTTTGCTATGACATTTTAAGTGTCCAATCTGGTCACAAACAAAATGAGTGGCAAAAGGACAGATGCTGGTGGAAAGGGGAACAGGCGTGTTGGAAAGGGAAGAAAAGTTTGTGTCCGTGGGGTAGGTGGTAAAGCTACAGTAACATCTGCTGAAGAAAGGCCATCTTCCAGCAAAAGTAAGATGTCTACTACTTTCGGTGGACAATCTGATGTGATCCCTTTTTTACGGAACCGAGCAACTTTAACAAAGGTAGATAATGCACAAAAAAAGCACATGCTTGAATGGATGCTCCATCAAGTGGTCTCTCCTCCACCTCAACTTCAACATACAAAAAACTCCAGTCCTCTGAGTTGTCACCCCAATCGCAATTGCTTTCTACCAGCTCTCAAGTCTCCACCCGCCCTGCAGAGTATGGGGTAACAGAGATGGATGAGTCGGCAGAGCTGTTCAGTCACACTATACCCTGGGAATCAGAGGTCTGCTTCAAAGCTACAGTGAGTCCAGACCAGGAAATGATCTGCAGTGATGTGCAGAAGCTTTGTGAGTCAGATTCAGACCCTGATGAAGAAGTTTTTGAGTATAATGTAGACTCTCATTCCCAAACTGTAACTCCTCTTGGTGGAGACAATGAGGAACATACTGATGAGAATGAGACCCAGATACCTGATTGGAATGACAACTTAACTATTCAGTCAGGGCCGGAGGAGGTTAGGTCTGAGGACAAGTGGAGTGCAAACACATAGGTTGATGATGAGGTTGTAAATCCCACATACTGTCAACCCACAGTCAGGCACTCGAGGAGGTCAGCAGAGGCAGTGGAGCATGATGCGACTGACGACGAGGTTAGCTTGCGCCTTCCTGGACAGAAATGGAGTACTGGAAGCACGTCAACAACTACCTCCTCAGCCACGACTCTGCCTCTGAGCATAAGTCGTGGTGGCTCTGCAGGTCGCATGGGCTCTAAGCCTTCCCTAGCTTGGTCCTTTTTGACATCGCAAAGGATCTCCCAACTCATGTCATCTGTAAGATTTGTCGCTAATCTCTAAGCAGAGGCCAAAAACTCACTAGTTTGACAACTTCGTCCATGAACCGTCACATGAATAACAAGCATAAGTCCCAGTGGAAAGCTCACTGTGCTACAATGCGGCCTAGCGGAGTGGGCCAACCACCGACTGCCCCTTCAAGTGCATCCGCGCGCTATTCATCCTCTATGACTGTGGGGAGAGCAGTCACACATGCTTTGCGACGCAGACCTTCCCCATCTTTAATCTCAACAGGCAGTGTGATTGGCAGGTTGTCAGTTGTTTATGAAGGGGAAACAGCTTCTGGTGTAGAGCTCTCTCAGACATCGAGAGCACCACCTTTGGATGAAGGCAACATTATGTCTCCACCTGCTCTTTCCTGACAGACGAGCAGTTTTCATGGGGCACCTTACTCAATGCCATCTCAGCACAGCAGCCAGCCATCGGTCCCTCAGATGTGGACAAGTAAAAGGCCATTTCCTCCTAGACATGACAAAACTAAGAGGTTGACTTTCACCCTCTGCAAGCTGTTGGCTACAGAAATGCTGCCTTTCCGCCTGTTGAACACAGAGGATTTTTGAGACCTTATGTCCGTCGCAGTGCCCCAGTACCAGATGCCCAGTCGCCACTACTTCTCCAAGAAAGGTGTGCCTGCTCTACACCAGCATGTCACACACATTATCACCGCTTCCTTGAGAAACTCTGTGTGTGACAGGGTGCATTTCACCACCGGTACTTGGACTAGTAAGCATGAACAGGAGCATTACATGTCGCTGACTGGGCACTGGCTAACTATGGTGAGAGATGGAGAAGGGTCTGCTGTACAAGTCTTGCTGTCCCCACGAGTTGTGCGTCAATCCTCTGTTTGTAGAAGTTCCTCCACTGCTTCTGCCTCCTCAACCTCATCTGGGTCCTCCATCTCAACCAAAGCCTGTCTGGTCAGGCCACCCGCATTGTAACTGCGTACAAGGAATCCCACACACCTCTTTACTATGCTGACAGCATAGGTCAATGGCATCAGGCGGTCTTTATGTTGAAATGTCTGGGAAATAAGAGTCACCCAGCTGAGGAGTTGTGGTAAGCTCTGGAGAGCGACTTTCGTAAATGGTTGTCTCCACTCAACCTGCAGCCAGGGAAGGACGTGTGCGACAATGCTGCAAACCTGGGTGCGGCCCTTCACCGTGGCAAGGTGACACACGTGCCTTGTATGGCTCACGTGTTGTACCTTGTTGTCCTGCAATTTTAACCCACTATTCTGGCCTAGATGGGCTTCTGCACAGGGCACGGTTACTATCTGCTCACTTCCGCCGTTCAAACGGCGCAGCTGACTGACTTGCATCGCTACAGAAGTCTTTCGGCCTGCCGATTCACCGCCTGAAATGCAATGCGGCAACATACTGGAATTCGACTCTCCACATACTGCAGCGACTGTGGCAACACCGCAGAGCCCTGGTGCAATACGTTATGATGTATAGCTTGGGCCAACGAGATGCAGAGGTGGGGCAGATCACGCTGATGGAGTGGTCTCAGATCAAGGACCTATGCACCCTTCTGCACAGTTTCGACATGGGGACGAATATGTTTAGCGCTGACAATGCCATTATCAGCATGACAATTCCAGTCATTTACTTGCTGGAGCACACTCTAAACAGTATTCGGAGTCAGGTGGTGGGACAAGAGGAAGGGGATGAAGTACAGGAGGATTCATATGCGGAAGGAATACCAAGATCTACAAGGTCCAGACGTTCAGCATCACCAAGGCGGCAGTCATGGGATGGTGGGGGAGAGGGATTAACAAGGGCGCATGGTAGCAGCCAAACTGTTGAGGAAGGTGCAGGAGCCCAGGAAGAAATGGAGGACGAACTGGCGATGGGCATGGAAGACTCAGCAGATGAGGGAGACCTTGATCAAATTTCGGTTGTTCGAGGTGGGGGGAGATGTCAGAGGAAGGAAGCACGGTTAACACCTCGCCAACACAAACACAGCAAGGACTTTGTCCGTATGGATGCGCAAGACAAATGAGTGCCTTCTTGCTGCACTACCTACAACATGACCCTCAGATTGTCCGAATTAGAAGTAATGCTGACTACTGGGTTGCCACACTCTTAGATCCCTGGTACAAGTCAAAATTTGCTGAAATAATTCCAGCCATAGAAAGGGACGCACATATGCAGGAGTATCAGCAGAAGCTGTTATGCAATCTTAGCTTGGCTTTTTCACTAAACACCAGTGGTGTACAGAGTGAATCTCACAGTTGCAACTTGCCAAACACGGGACTGTCGAGTCATCATCAGTCAAACTGTACCAGCAACACCATATCTGGTGGTAACAGCAATTTTATGGAATCATTTCATGATTTTTTTAGACCATCCTTTGCAAGGCCACAAGAGACAAGAAGTCTGACACATAGTAAACGGCTGGAGAGGATGATACAGGAGTATCTCCAAGTGAATATAGATGCCATGACTCTGGAGCCTGGAGTCTGTAGTCTGGAGCCTTGCTCATTTTGGGCTTCCAATCTTGAAAAATGACCTGAGCTCACCCCTTACGCTTTGGAGATCTTGTCGTGTCCCGCAGCCAGCGCTCTCTCTGAACGTGTCTTCAGTGCTGTTGGGTGTGTGCTGACAGATAAGCGCACACATCTGTCCAGTGACAATGTGGACAGACTAACGTTCATCAAGATGAACAAGTCATGGATCCGCAAGGATTTTGCTACCCCTGTGTCATCCTGGGGAGAGTAAAGGCTGGCGTATTTTGGAATGTGCTTGATGCAAATGTACCTGTCAAGTTTGCAACTGGGGCACAAGCGATGCCACTAAAGTGGTGTCTATGGCCCAATTTTTGCAAAAAATGGAGACTCTGTTTGGAGTCCCCTTGCTGTTTTTTTTAAAAATGTTCCAAGATGAACAAATCATGGTTCAGCAAGGACTTTGCTACCCCTGTGTTATCCTTGGGAGAGTAAAGGCTGGCGTATTTTTGAATGTGCTTGATGCAAATCAACCTGTCAAGTTTGCAACTGAGGGACAAGTGCTTCAACTGAAGGGGTGTCTGTGGTCCAATTTTTTTAAAAAAAGGGAGACTTTGCTTGGAGTCCCCTTGCTATTTTTTTTAAAAATGTTCCAAGATGAACAAGTCATGGTTTAGCAAGGACTTTGCTACCCCTGTGTCATCCTGGGGAGAGTAAAGGCTGGCGTATTTTTGAATGTGCTGAATGCAAATCAACATGTCAAGTTTCCAACTGGGGGACAAGTGATGTTACTGAAGTTGTGTGTGTGGCCCAATTTTCGGAAAGAAGGGAGACTCTGCTTGGAATCCCCTTGCTGTGTTTAACATGATTTTAGAAGGGCATGACATGCCTATATCTGTGTCTCCCCCTCCTTTTACTCGTCCAGCTCTTTTGTTTTCGCATGAGTATATGTGCTTGTGACTTTCCATGTGTTTGTGGTGTCTTGTGAGTTGTTTGTCACCTTTTGGACACCTTAGAAGGTGTTTTCCATGTGTTTGTATGTGTTTGTGTTTGCCTGCCATTGTTTTCAATGGGGTTCGAAGGTGTTAGACAAACATTTGCCGAACTGAGCCGCCGTTCGATGAACCGAACTCGAACACTAGGGGGGTGGCTCAACACTAGCCCTTAGTACTGCTTGAAGAATTGTGAGGCTGGAACATGTAGAGGCGGTTTGTATTTGTGAGTGTCTGCAGTTCTGTCGCATTGTCTTCCGCTTGGTCCCCTGCTAAAAGTGCCGAGTTGGCACCTAAGGCCATGGGCATCTTTTTTCCACCTCACACTGTAAATCTGTCAAGCAGTGTGAGCTCTAAGTTATGCAGCAGTCACTTCTGTTTTGTGGCCCATCCACCTGACCCAGCCCCAGAAGTGGAAGAGACTGAGTGCACTGATGCCCAAACACCTGTGTCAGAGGATGTATGTGGGAGGATTAGTACACCTGGTTCATATGGTCAGCGGCCCACCACAGCACATCTCTAAGGATGACAAAACACAGGTCCCAACTGCTGCAGCTGTCGGCAGTCGGCAGAGCAGCATAGAGGGCTGGGCTGAAAACAGGTTCTGTATGGGGTGCTTTTTTTAATTATTGCTCTTTGTTAGAACTCTGACAATCTTGGCTGTGTGGTTCAACTATGAAAACAGGTTGTGTATGGACCTTTTTGAAAATTGTTGCTCTCTAGGGAAACTTTGCTAATCTTGGCTGTGTGAGTTAGCTCTGTAAACAAGCTCTTTTTAAAAATTGTTGCTCTGTGATGGAACTCTTCCAAGCATCTAATGGATACGACAATTCTGGGGTGACTGCAGGTTGCTATTTTTAAGCTGGGGGCCAAGTAACCAAAGGCTTCCACAGCCTGAGAATACCTGTCCCCTGCTGTCCGCTTTATATTGGCTGGGCATCAAAATTGGAGGGAGACCACAAGCTGCTGTTTAAAATTATTCATTTAAAAACTTAAAAAAAGTTACAGAGGTCTCTCATATTTTGATACACAGCCCAGATAACACGCACAGTTATTTAAATAATTTAAAAAAAAAAACACCGCGTGTGGCTCCTCTTATTTTGATTTTCAGTAAAAATAAGTGCATGGCTGGGGGCTGCAGCCTGTAGCCGTGACATTATCTGTGCTGGTATCAATACGGGGTACCTTACGCCAATTGTTTTATTTATTTATCACCAGTTTAAGAAAACAGACAGCGTTTGTGATTCAACCAATCACAGATGATGTCTCAGAGGGTGGGGGCATGATCCAAGAGCAGCCAATCAGAGATGCTGGTGGAAGGGGAAAGCATTAGGGAAAATTCTTGGCCCCAGAAGCAGCGCTGCAGCTACTGGTGACTCCATAAGTATGCACTGCTTTAACATTTTTTTTATTTTCTTTCTTTTACAGCCCTCTATACCATTTTATTTAGCAGACACATAACCTTAGCAGTGCCCAACTGACCTCAATATATCCAGTTAGTAGAAAACAAATATTACCAGTAGTAACCTGCAGCCCATTTAACAATATTGCAGTAGCAGATCTTTTCAGCTACCTAAATAGTAAAACTGGTCAAATCTTTGTCCCTGTTTTGAGGCAAATGCCTGCCTTGCATGTGTTTTATATAGAGGTAGTCCAAATAGAACAAGCTGTGGATTCACACAAAGGGTGGGGCAAAAATTATACTTGTTTGGGGAATATCAAGAACTTTGTACATGAAGAAGTCATAGCCTTTTTTCAAGCTATTAAAAATTATCCCTATATTTAGAGAGCGGAAACAGATATGCTGCTTCAGAGGAATTGCTTCTCAGGTAAGAGTGAATCAATTATCCCTTTTTGGGATCTGCAACAGGTTTGCAATTGTTAAGATGACAAATTAGTTTTGGTTTCAGTATTTTTCTTCAGTAGCAAAATGTTGACATAGAGGTATTAAATTGATCTCCTTGTTTGCAATGCATCAAGGATAAGAAAGTATTATTAAGATGTTGCATTGCAGTATGTCATGTATAAATCAATTCACATTTACACTGCCTTTGAAGGTACATCACCTCCGTATCACTTGAAACTTTGCACTATTCATTGACTGAGACTACCACTCCCACCTTGATTGGTTTTCAGCACTGTAGTACTACACCACAATCAGATTTAGGTGGGCTTTGCACGTTGCGACATCGCAAGCTGATGCTGCGATGTCGCACGTGATAGTCCCCGCCCCCGTCGCAGCAGCGATATCTTGTGATTCCTGGCGTAGCGAACATTATCGCTACGCCAGCTTCACATGCACTCACCTGTCCTGCGACGTCGCTCTGGCCGGCGTCACGCCTCCTTCCTATGGGGGCGGGTCGTACAACGTCAGAGCAACGTCACATGGCAGGCGGCCAATCAAAGCAGAGGGGCGGAGATGAGCAGGATGTAAATATCCTGCCCACCTCCTTCCTTCTATATAGCCGGCGGCGGCAGGTAAGATGATGTTCCTCGCTCCTGCGGCTTCATACACAGCGATGTGTGGTGCCGCAGGAACGAGGAACAACATCGTACCTGACGCGGCAGCGTAATTATGAAAAAGTCGGAGCCTACACCGATGATACGATAACGACGCTTTTGCGCTCGTTAATCATATCATCTAAGATTCACATACTATGATGTCGAAAGTGACGCCAGATGTGCGTCACTTTCGATTTGACCCCACCGACATCGCACCTGCGATGTTGCAACGTGCAAAGCCGCCCTTATACCTTTTTCTATCCCTATTTACCACCTATCCCTAGACTGTGACACAGTAAAACGGAAACTGCTATTCCTTCCCTCTTCTTTTATAGTCCATACAATTGCTACAGGTGCATCGCAATAAATTAGAATATCATCAAAAAGTTAATTAATTTCAGTTAATTAATTTTAGTTAATTTATTTCAGAAATTCAATACAAAAACGGAAACGCATATATTATATAGAATCATTATAAACAGAGGGATCTATTTTAAGTGATTATTTCTGTTAATGTTGATGATTATAGCTTACAGCCAATGAAAACCCAAAAGTCATTATCTCAGAAAATTAGAACATTATATAAGACCAACTGAAAAAATGATTTTAAATTCAGAAATGTTGGCGCCTACTGAAAAGTATGTACAGTAAATGCCTCAATACTTGGTCACGGCTCCTTTTACATTAATTACTGCATCAATGCAATGGGACATGGAGGCGATCAGCCTGTGGCACTGCTGAGGTGTAATGGAAGCCCAGGTTGCCTTGATTGCATCCATCAGCTTGTCTCCATTATTGGATCTGATGTCTCTCATCTTCCTCTTGACAATACCCCATAGATTCTCTATGTGGATTAGGTCAGGCGAGTTTGCTAGCCAATCAAGCACAGTGATACTGTGGTTTTTAAACCAGGTATTGGTACTTTTGGCAGTGTGGACAGGTGCCAAGTCCTGCTGGAAAATGAAATTTCTATCTCCTAGAAGCTATGCAGACAGAAGTATGAAGTGCTCTAAAATTTCCTGGTAGACGGCTGTGCAGACTTTGGTCTTGATAAAACACAATGGACTTACACCTGCAGAAGACATGGCTCCCAAAACCATCACTGATTGTAGAAGCTTCACACTAGACCTCAAGTAGTTTGGATTTTGGCCTCTCCACTCTTCCTTAAGACTCTGGGACCTTGATTTGAAAATGAAATGCAAAATTTTTTTTCATCTGAAAACAACACCTTGGACCACTGAGGGACAGTCCAGTTCTTTTTCTTCTTGGCCCAGGTAAGATGCTTCTGGCGTTCTCTATTGGTCATGAGTGGCTTGACACAAGGAATGCAACAGTTGAATGGCCTTTTCTTATCATATCAAGGCTGCGTTTTTCCAGGTTGATTGTGCACTTTTCTCTACCACACTTTTTCCTTCCACTCAACTGTCCATTAATTTGCTGGAATACAGCACTCTATGAACAGCCAGCTTCTTTAACAATAACCTTTTGTTGCTTACCCTCCTTGTGGAGTGTGTAAATGACTGGATATCTGTCAAGTCAGCAGTCTTCCCAGTGACTGTGTAGCCTACTGAACTACACTAAGGGACCATTTTAAATGCTTAGGAAGCCTTTCCAGGTGTTTTATGGTAATTATTCTAATTTTCTGAGATAATGACTTTTGAATTTCCATTGCCTGGAAGCCATAATCATCAACAGTAACAAAAATAAACCTTTTAAAATAGATCACTACCTTTGTAATGACTCTATAATACATAAGTTTCCTTTTTTTAATTGACTTACTGAAATAAATTAACTTTTTGATGATATTCTAATTTATTGAGATGCACTTGTATATGGTGTTATAACATCAAGGCATTATGCGGAAGTCGCTTCTAATGTCTAGAACTCATGCTTAACTTCTACGATCTTCAGGTGTGTGTGAATTGGCACTTTACATTTTTTTTTCCTGATCTTTGAGAATCGATTTGCAAATTGATTGAACTTTCTAGGACTGGAGGATTTCTAGAAATTCCACTTAAAGTTAAGTATGCAGAGGATTAAGTTGCTCATTTGTAGTCAAGAAGTTAATTTCATATAGTCAGTTTATGAGGTTACACCATTTTAACAATAATGATGCCTTTTCCAAATGGCAGAGTTAAACATAAGACTACAGCAGCGAGGTCATCCTAAGAGAGAGATTTTTGACAGACATTTGAATGTGCCAATAAAATAAGAGTCAAAAATCTTTTACAGTTCCAAAAGATAGGAAAATGTAGTTTTGCTTCTGATTTAAACAAAGCCCCCATGATGTGGTTATTAGGTCAGTCATTTAAAAGATGGCAAGCGGCTCAAAAGAAACTTTAGATAGCCTATAAACATAATCATCATGATATAAAAGATGTGTTAGTACAAAGACATTTCTTCAATAGAGAAAAACACATTGCTTGAGAAATTGGTTCCAAAGGGAAAGTAAATATGTGGCAATTGCACCTTGTGTAAATATAATGCTTAAAGTAATGTTATATAAATGGGCAGTATAGTACATAAGCCGAATCAGTTTAACTCTTGCTAAACGGACTTCATAAGCTCCTTATTCTTGTGCTCTTGCAGAGTCTTTTACATGAAAAGCAATATGTAAGGATAAAAGAGCATATTAAACCTATGGCTATGGGAATTGGCTGACTCCATAAATTGAATAAGTTAGAAAATGTCAAGGAAGCAATACAGACAGAGTGCGATATTCAGGATAGAGGTTCGCTCACACAATACCAGGAGGGAAATCCAATGAAAAATTGGATTGCACTTGGACCAATGTTATCAGTGCTGATCTGTGAGTTTTTCCTCAGATGTATTTAGCTTGAGGAATAAATCACAGCATGCTGCATATAGTCGCATAAAATGTCAGAGACTTGTCATTGCAAGTCTATGGGTGCGAGAAAAAAATCAAATATTAAACAGACCATCCATATGCCGTCCAATTTCTACAGATTCATTACCCATCTGTTGCATAGAACATTGTAAATGGTCCTGTAAATGATTATTGAACAATAGCTGCCGAGAATAATAAAACGCATGTCATACGGATGGCATATGGATGGTAGATGAGAAATAAAATTGCAAACTCGCATGACATGAAGAATACTAAATGGATTTCACTTGGTTAAAATTGATGGGAAGATGGATGGATTTCACTTGTCCAACTTTTCTGTATGAAAATGGGACCGGTTTTTATACATTATTGTGTGTGAAACTTGGAGAGGGTTTTGCCATTACCAGAACATGGTGATAGGCATAGAGATCTTTTATGAAAATAAGTTGAAAGGAATCTTAGCACAAATGCTACAAGACTTTGGGGTTAAATGACAAAGACAGTATGAGTGTTCTTCTGTAATTTATGGTTTTCATTTAAATATCTACAGTATTACCTGTTTTTAATGTCATCAATATCAGTTTTGGTTTTACAGTTGTAATCATGGCAATATGGAAGAGTATGAATTAAAGGAGACTGCTGACACTATAACATACCAGGCCAGATGAAGCGCTAGTCAAGGCATGAGATGACCATCGCATTGTTGACGCTACCTGCATGCACAACCTCCACTGACCACTTCAAATGTCCAGTGAGTAAAGGTAGCGACTGATACCACAACCAAGGTGAGTGCTGCTAATTCATAACAGTTAAAAAAATCAATGTTTTCATCGATGGCAATGTGTGAGGACCTGTTTTCTACATGGTGTGCTGTAGATTTTATTAGTACGAATTTGAGATATAGTGAAGCAGTTTCAAAATTTCTAGTAAATCCAAGTGGACAATTTTATTTTTTTTTCCTATAAAAAATTCAAAATTGTATTTATTAATTTGATTAAGAAACACTACATTTGATTGGCTGGTAGAAAACTAACAAATTAACAAATACAATTTTGAATTTTATATAAGAACATTTTTTTTTGTCCATTTGGATTTGCTGGAAATTTTGACACTGCTTCAATATTCTCTCCTAGAAGGGTATTCACCCTGCTCTGTGCGACTCCACAGGACATAGGAGCTACATGAGGGAATCTCTACTACCAGTAAGCTGACCTTTTTTCTTTTTCTATATTTTGAGATACATGTACATGATTTATTTTCATTCCAATTTCATTGTATTTTGTGTAGGTATTATGAACAGAAAACAGTATTTTTTCTTTATGATGATTACCATTTGGGTTAAATTATTTTATATATGGATAAATTAGACTTTTACAGATGGCATTGAATTCAATGACTTCACATAAAGTGAGGTCACTGAGTTCATTGAGTTTACCTGTGGTCAGAGGTGTTGTTCCATGGGACCCTTCAGCTGTGACCGCAGGTAATCTCAGTGATATCACCACTCACAGCTGCGGCTTAGTCAGTGTCTGCCTGCCATATTATATAATGTATTCGCTGCAACTTCTGTATGTAGCAGACCAAGGATCGTTATGAGACTTTGTTTGGATTACGTCAGATTTTCAAAAGTGTTTTGTTTGTCAATTAAGAGATGAAATAGGGTGTGTATTTTATTGAAAAAATAAAGGATTTTTTGGTGTTTCTGTTTTATTTCTTTTCACTTACAGGGTTAGAAATTGGGGGGTCTCATAAAGCCCTCTGCTTTACTAATCCTGCACTTGATGGAAGCTTA
The DNA here is from genome assembly GCF_048569485.1 of Anomaloglossus baeobatrachus. Lineage (NCBI taxonomy): Eukaryota > Metazoa > Chordata > Amphibia > Anura > Aromobatidae > Anomaloglossus > Anomaloglossus baeobatrachus. Next base: position 212,423,474 of record NC_134359.1, on the reverse strand, counting down.
CAAATAATCACAGCTGTTATTAACTCCTTATATTACTCTGATTGCCATAGCACCAGGGCAATAGGGATGAGTCAGGCAAAGCGTTTAAATGATCACATTTAATGGATGCAACAATTATATCCATAGCTCCTCCCATCCTGATAATACCAGCCTAAAGTTGACTGCTTTATCAAAGCTGGTAATCCAAATTGGGGGACCCTACATCTTTTTCCCCCCTTTATTTTGACATCCAACCACAGTAAAACTCACAGGTGGGGGCTGCAGCCTGCAGCTGTTGTTTTACTCGCTCTGGCTTTCAAATAGAGCTGGAGCCTATGTAATTTTTTAAAAATTATTTATTTATGTATTTACTATTACATTACTATACAGAAAACTGACTGCAACTAATCTCAGCCATGGACACAGGGTGAGGGACGTGTATAGCAGTCTGCAACCAATGACAAACACTGACACAGAGGATGGGCAAGGAAACAGTGTATATTGATGAACCTAAATAAGCGGGCCAGGAAAAGAGTCTGACTACAGAGTGGTTCTCCGGCAAACACTGGTAAACCCGGTATGTATAACTATCTTGCCCTTACTACAATTTAACTTCAATTTGCAGCCCCCTAGCCCTTACCGCAGCTATTTTACAGACCCGAATTTCTTGTCCCCATTGACTTGTATGGGGTTCATTGTTCAGGGTCAAGACAAGCATCAAGTTCACTTGCCGAACCCAATTTTTAGTTTCTTTTGTGCTGATTCGGAAAACATGAATATCCACAGGTCCGGACAACATTAATGACAACCGTATTTGTCATGCTTCAGTCCTGCGGTAAAGACCCTGTTATTATGGAATCTGTGAAAATTGAAAGTAATGGATTGTCTTTGACTGTACTTAATTCCTGCAGTACTGAGGGTTTTATGCCATCAAGAGCTGGAGATTTGTCTACTTTAGTGATTTTAATGTGGCACTGGACTTCTTGCTGTGTTAAGTAGGTGATATTTAATATAAAATTTTTGCTATCCCTGATTATGTTATATATCATGAGATTTTCTTGCATAAATACTGTAACTAAAAGGGTATTTAACACATTGGCCTGTTTATGTAATTGAAGAATAATTTTGGATTATTTTTACTTTCATTGATTTCTCTTTTTGTTTCTCTGTCTCAGTCCTTACTACTATGACTTACTTTTTACAGAATGTATTTATTTTCTATAATTATATCATGCATTTGTACCGCCCTGCTCTCAACAGCCGAGCTGCTTGGATCCGGCCCTTCTGTGGGTGGCTCGAGGGTCTCCGGACCCGGGGGCCTCACGGTCACTTCAAATGCAAAGGGGTAGAGATGGGATGGAGAATTTAGGATGTATATGTACGGGCTGAGCCATACGGAGTTTGTGACGCCATCCACGGTGTGTGGTGATATTGGACACCACCACTGCAGTTACGGGGCACCCGGTGGAGATGTTGTGCAGCAAGTTGTTAACCCCTCCGTGGGCAGGGGTGGTGGCCCTGGGACCCGTTGGGGGTTTGGTGATCCAGGGAGATGGGCGACCGCAGGGTGCTGGTGTACTCACTATTAGAAAATATACGAGTCTCTGGTAAACCAAGGAGATGGTGGTCGGTGCCTGCAGCTGACTGCGTTCTGGTTCCCTTACCCGGCTGGTGGTCTCTGTCTTTCTCCTGCACCTGTTTTGAATGGTGGACTGCCTGTGCTTGCAACTTCAGGAGTCCGCTCCCGGCATGTGGTTGCCTAAGGAGCCCTTTGCCCGCAGACGCTGGCCCGTGGGATCTCTGAGCTGTGGCGGTGGCCTTTTATCCCCCTCGGTGGACTATTGCCTTCATTCGGGACTTTGGGTGGGACAGGACCTCTAGTCCTGGCCACAATCAGTTAATTAGCTAGCCCCCAGTCGCTTCTGGACCTAGCTTCAGGGTCTGAGTACCCCCCTTTGTGCTCCGGTTTTCGAGTCGCTTCCCCGGGTTTGTACCGGCGGGCCACTACCCTGTCCCCGTCCACCTCAGTTCTACTGAGCCGTCTTCCCGGCTCCTGCAGAGGGAGACCGTCGTCTGCCTCCTAGCCAAAGGCACAAGGGCTCCTACCCTGGCACCTGTTCAATTTGGGTTCTCGCCTCTGCTGGAGCTGCACACAGCTCCAGCCCACACTCCTCTCCAACTTGAACTCTAAACTCCTTCTGAACTTTCCCGCCCCAGGCTGTCTAGGACTCCTCGGTGGGCGTCTTTCAACCGCCTGGTTCCACCCCCTGGTGTGTCAATCAAGCCCAAAGGGGGGTGACTAGGGTTTTGTGGTTGGCTGCGTGTTACCTGTGAGGCCCTATTTATGACTACCTGGCCTGGCCAGGGCGTCACACATTGTCACTAACCTTTTGCTTTAATTCTCTAAATGCTTTCTTTTTGTCATTTATTGCGTTACTTGCAGCTCTATTAGTTTTCTTTTATTTCTAGCTTGTTTATTCCCATAAGTTATATATTGTGCACATGTCCTATTCGGGATGCTTATAAAAGTGTCCCATTTGCTCTCTGTACTTTTATATCTCAGGAAATTGTCCCAATTTATGCCATTAATTTCATCTCTGAAAAGATGGAATTTTGCCTTCATGAAGTTTAGTCTCATTGTAGCACCTTTACCACACATCTTGTTAAATGATGCATGAAAATTTATTATTTTGTTATCACTATTACCCAAGTGAACTCATCCAGTATAATTGATATGCAGTTCGACCTATTGGATAATATTTGGTCTAGTTGGCCCTTTTCCTGTTTGCTCCTGCACCAGTTGTGAAAGGTAATTGTCTTTCATTTTCTATTAAATTTCCATGTATGGTTTCTTCTGGCCTTCCGCCATCTACATTTCATAGGCACATGAGGACATTGCGTGTGGAGATGCCCAAATGTTTGATCAGCTACCGTCAGAAGAAGACGACGGTGGGGAATGGCAATTACTGTCTCAAGAAGTGGATGATGAGACACAGTTGTCAACAAGTCATATTAAGTCTAGAGTGGAAAACGAGATGGTTGACTATGAAGTCACAAAGCCAACCTGTCAAAGTGACATGTAGAGCGAGGACAGCAGCTCAGAGGGGGAGTGATCTGCAGCATCATAACAGGCAGCAAGAGGCAGTGGAGGGCTGGAGGGAGACAGCGGACAACTGTCCCCACATGGCAAGATCCCAGGCACAGGAAAAGGTGTTCCCCAGTCTGGTGCTTTTTTACAGTAAGTGCAGAAGACAAAAAAATTGACATTTTTTTAACCTGTGTTATAACAAGCTCAGTAGGGGCCAAACCACTACCAACCTAACCACAACCAGCACACTCAGACTCATGTCCTCCATGCACCTGACTACATGGGTGGAACGCCTGGATCTACAATCATTGTCCATTGGTGACCCTATTGCCTCTTCACCTGTGCTATGTGCAGGCCAATCTCCTATCCAGGATGCAGGAATGGATGCCTTTCTCCCTAAAACTGTCTTTGCACATTTGAAAACACCATCTGGAACCACGTACACTTCCTTTTCCCAATGCAGCTTCTAACTATCTCCACCCAAGGCCTTGGAGTGCAGGCATTATTATGCAGCCACTCAAACACAAGCCAAAACAATAAACGGTCACATTAGCAGACTGTGGTTTTTTTTGCTAGAAGATGCAAATTTAGTGCAAAAATTTGATGTATAAATTTTAGCACCAAATCTGCATCTCTTGGCAAAAATAAAACAAAACGGTTTTGACGCCGTTTCAGTGGGGTTTTCTTTCCTGGAGATGCAAATTTGGTGGAGAAACCTGAGGCAAAAATTTAAGTACCAAATTTGCATCTCCTGACTAGAGATGAGCGAACCGGTCGTGGTTCGGCTCGAGTTCGGTTCGCCGAACAGAGGCCCCGTTCGAGTTCGGTTCGTCGAACGTTGGACGAACCGAACTCGAACCGCATAGGAAACAATGGCAGGCAATCACAAACACATAAAAACACCTAGAAAAAAACCCTCAAAGGTGTCCAAAAGGTGACAAACAACTCACAACACAACACAAACACATGGGAAAGTGACAAGGACATATACTCATGCGAAAACAAAAGAGCTGGACAAGGAAAAAGAGGAGGAGACACAGATATAGGCATGGCACGCCCTTCTAAAATCATGTAAAACACCGAACGGTGACTCCAAGCGGAGTCTCCCTTTTTTCCAAAAATTGGGCCACACACACACCCACCCCTTAAGTGGCAGCACTTGTGCCCCAGTTGTACACTTCACAGCTAGATTTGCATCAAGCAAATTAAAAAATATGCCATTCTTAACCGTCCCCAGGATGACACCGGGGTAGGTAGCAAAGTCTTTGCTGAACCATGACTTGTTCTTCTTGGCTCCTTTTAAAAAACACAGCAAGCAAGGGTTACTCCAAGCGGAGTCTCCCTTTTTTCCAAAAATTGGGCCCCACAGACACCCACCCATTCAGTGGCAGCACTTGTGCCATAGTTGCAAACAGGATGTTTTGATTTGCCTCAAGCACATTCAAAAATATGCCATAATTAACCGTCCCCAGCATGACACCGGGGTAGGTAGCTAAGTCTTTCCTGATCCCAGCTCTGTTCATCTTGGCTCCTTTTTAAAAACACTGTAAGCAAGGGTTACTCCAAGCGGAGTCTCCCTTTTTTCCAAAAATTGGGCCACACAGACACCCACCCATTCAGTGGCAGCACTTGTGCCCTAGTTGAAAACAGGATGTTTTGATTTGCATCAAGCACATTCAAAAATACGCCATAACTAACCATCCCCAGCATGACATTGGGGTAGATAGCTAAGTCTTTCCTGATCCCAGCTCTGTTCATCTTGGCTCCTTTTTAAAAACACTGTAAGCAAGGGTTACTCCAAGCGGAGTCTCCCTTTTTTCCAAAAATTGGTCCACACACACACCCCACCAGTGGCAGCACTTGTGCCCTAGTTGCAAACAGGATGTTTTGATTTGCATCAAGCACATTCCAAATCCACAAGCATTTTCTCTCCCCAGGATGACACAGGGGTAGTAAATTCCTTGTGGATCCATGACTTGTTCATTTTGATGAACGTTAGTCTGTACACATTGTCACTGGACAGACGTGTGCGCTTATCTGCCAGCACACAACCAGCAGCACTGAAGACACGCTCAGAGACAACGCTGGCAGCTGGACACGACAAAATCTCCAAGGCGTAAGTGGAGAGCTGTGGCCATTTTTCAAGATTTGAAGCCCAAAATGAGCAAGGAACCATTTGCAAAGTCATGGCATCGATGTTCATTTGGAGATACTCCTGTATCATCCTCTCCAGCCGTTGACGTTGTGTCAGACTTGTTGTCTCTGTTGGCCTTACAAAGGAGGGTCTAAAAAAATTAGGAAAAGATTCAATAAAATTGCTGTTATCAACACCAGATATGGTGCTACTGGTACGGGTAGACTGTTGAAGATGACGAGACCGTCCCATGTTTGTCAAGTTACAACTGGGAGATTCACTCCCTGCACTTGCACGGTTGTTTGGTGGAAAAGCCGAGCTAAGATCGAGTAACAGCTTCTGCTGATACTCCTGCATACGTGCGTCCCTTTCTATGGCTGGAATTATGTCACAAAATTTGGACTTGTACCGGGGATCTAATAGTGTGGCAAGCCAGTAGTCATCATCACTTCTAATTTTGACAATACGAGGGTCATGTTGGAGGTAGTGCAGCAAGAAAGCACTCATTTGTCTTGCGCAGCCATGCGGACCAAGTCCACGCTGTGTTTGTGGCATAGAGGTGCTAACCGTTCTTTCTTCCTCAAACATCTCCCCCCAACCTCTTTCAACTGAAATTTGACCAAGGTCTCCTTCATCCGCTGAGTCTTCCATGTCCATGGACAGTTCATCCTCCATTCTTTAATGTTTTCCTGCACCTTCCTCAACATTTCCTCTGCTAACATGCGCCCTTGTTGATCCCTGTCCCCCATGGTCCCATGCCTGCCGCGTTGGTGATGATGAATGTCTGGACCTTGGTGATGTTGTTGTCCCTTGCGCATATGAATCCTCCTGTAGTTCCTCCCCTTCCTGTTGTCCCACCCCCTGACTCCAAATAGTGTTTAGCGTGTGCTCCTGCATGTAAATGACTGGAATTGTCATGCTGATAATGGCATTGTCAGCGCTAAACATATTCGTCGCCATATCGAAACTGTGCAGAAGGGTGCATAGGTCCTTGATCTGAGACCACTCCATCAGGGTGATCTGCCCCACCTCTGCATCTCTTTGGCCCAGGCTATACGTCATGACGTATTGCACCAGGGCTCGGCGGTGCTGCCACAGTCGCTGTAACATGTGGAGAGTCGAATTCCAGCGTGTCGCCACATCGCATTTCAGGCGATGAACCGGCAGGCCGAAAGACTTCAGGAGTGATGCAAGTCGCTCAGCTGCGGCGGTTGAATGGCGGAAGTGAGCAGACAGTTTTCGTGCCCTGGTCAGAAGGCCATCTAGGCAGGGATAGTGTGTTAAAAATTGCTGGACAACAAGGTTCAACACGTGAGCCATACAAGGAACGTGTGTCACCTTGCCCAGGCGAAGGGCCGCACCCAGGTTTGCAGCATTGTCGCACACAGCCTTACCAGGCTACAGGTTGAGTGGAGACAACCATTTCTTAAACTCGGACCGCAGAGCTAACCACAACTCCTCAGCTGTGTGACTCTTATTCCCAAGACATGTCAAGCTAAAGACCGCCTGATGCCGTTGCGCTCTGCTGCCAGCATAGTAATGAAGGGTGCGTGATTCCTTCTGCGCAGTGAGAACGCTGGTGGCCTGACCAGGTAGGCTTGGGGCGGAGGTGGAGGACACAGATGAGGTGGAGGAGGCAGAAGCAGTGGCGGAACTTGGACAGATAGAGGATTGACACACAAGTCGTGGGGACGGCAAGACTTGTGCAGCACACCCTTCACCATCTATCACCATAGTTACCCAGTGCCCAGTCAGCGACATGTAACGTCCCTGTCCATGCTTACTGGTCCAAGTATCGGTGGTGAAATGCACCCGTTCACACACAGACTTTCTCAAGGAAGCGGTGATGTTGTGTGCGACATGCTGGTGTAGAGCGGGCACACCTTTCTTAGAGAAGTAGTGGCGACTGGGCATCTGGTACTGGGGCACAGCGACAGACATAAGGTCTCTAAAATCCTGTGTGTCCACCAGGCGGAAAGGCAGCATTTGGGTAGCCAAGAGCTTACAGAGGGAAAAAGTCAACCTCTTAGCTTTGTCATGGGTCGCAGGAAATGGCCTTTTATTTGTCCACATCTGAGGGACAGAGATCAGGCTGCTGTGTGTAGACGGTGTTGAGTAGGGTGTCCCTGGAAAAATGCAGGTTTGTGAGGAAAGTGCAGGCGTAGACATGATGTTGCCTTCATCCAACGTTGGTGCTATCAATGTCTGAGAGAGCTGTACACACGCACTTGTTTCCCCTTCCAAACCAACTGACGACCTACCAAGCAAACTGCCTGTTGCGGTTACAGTGGTGGAAGTTGTGCGTGGAAAACCAGGTGTGACAGCTGTCCCCACAGTCCTAGAATATGACGAGCGCGCGGATGCACTGGAAGGGGCAGACCGTGGATGGTTCGCTCCGCTAGGCCGCATTGCAGCACGGTGAGCTTCCCACTGGGACATATGATATTTATTCATGTGACGATTCATGGAAGAAGTTGTCAAACTGCTGAGGTTTTGCCCTCTACTAACAGAATCACGACAAATTTTACAGATCACATAATTTGGGAGATCTTTTTCTATGTCAATAAAGGACCAGGCTAGGCAAGGCTTAGAGGGCATGCGACCTTCTGAGCCCCCCCGACTAGTGCTCAGAGGCAGAGTGGTGGCTGATGATGCAGTAGTAGACATGCTACCAGTGCTCTGTCTCTGTCCAGGAAGGCGCAAGGTAACTTCGTCGTCGGTTGCATCCTCCTCCCACCGCCTCTGTTGACCTCCTCGAGTGCCTGACTGTGGGTTGACAGTAGGTGGGATCTAGAACTTCCTCATCAATTGTTGTGTTTGCATTCCCCTCACCCTCAGACCGAGCCTCTTCTTGCCCTGACCGAATATTTAAGTTGTCATCCCAATCTTGTATCTGCGTCTCATCACCATCAGTATGTTCCTCATTGTCTATAACCACAGGTGTTACAGTTTGTGACAAAGGGTCAACATTATGCTCAGAAACTTGGTCCTCACGGCCTGAATCAGAGTCACAAATGTTCTGGGCATCACTGCAGACCATTTCCTGGTCTGTACTCACTGTAGCTTGGGAGCAGACCTCTGAATCCCAGGCTATAGTCTGACTGAACAGCTCTGCAGACTCAGCCATCTCAGTTCCACCATACTGTGCAGGGCGGATGGAGACTTCAGAGCTGAGAGAAAGCAAGTTTGATTGGGATGACAACTCAGAGGACTGGAGTTTTTTGGATGCGCTAGTTGAAGTGGCTGAGAGGGCACTTGTTGGACCACTTGAGATCCATTCAAGCATTTTCCTTTTTTGGCCATCATCTACCTTTGTTTCAGTGGTTCGTGTCCGTAAAAAAGGGAGCACATCGGATTGTCCACGGTAAGTAGTAGACATCTTACTTTTGCTGGTAGATGGTCTATCTTCAGCAGATGTTAATGGAGCTTTGCCACCTTCCCCACGGACTATCCCTTTTTTTCCTTTTCCAACATGCCTCTTCCCCTTTCCACCAGCATCTGTCATTTTGCCACTCATGTTGATTGCGACAAGATTGTGCACTTAAAATGTGGTAGTAAAAATTGAGAGGTGGTGTAGATTGCAGCGGTGGTCTAGCTTTATTAACAGGAGAATAATAAAGAATAAATATCCCTGACAATGCAACTACGGCCCTTAAACTGGCATCATAAATTGCTAGTATAAAAGCTTTGTAACAATGAGCTTAGATGTTCAATGCAGACGTGCTGCAAATATCTTTGCACTAGTGGGACAATACAGAAGTCCAACAGCCAGTTTTATGATGCCACTAAGTTCACTCAGTGTTTGCTAGTATAATGGCTTAGTAACAATGAGTTTGAGTGTGCAATGCAGGCAGACATGCTGCAAATATCTTTGCACTAGTGGGACAATACAGAAGTCCAACAGCCACGTTTAGGATGCCACTAAGTTCACTCAGTGTTTGCTAGTATAATGGCTTAGTAACAATGAGTTTGAGTGTGCAATGCAGGCAGACGTGCAGCAAATATCTTTGCACTAGTGGGACAATACAGAAGTCCAACAGCCACGTTTAGGATGCCACTAAGTTCACTCAGTGTTTGCTAGTATAATGGCTTAGTAACAATGAGTTTGAGTGTGCAATGCAGACAGATGTGCTGCAAATATCTTTGCACTAGTGGGACAATACAGAAGTCCAACAGCCACGTTTAGGATGCCACTAAGTTCACTCAGTGTTTGCTAGTATAATGGCTTAGTAACAATGAGTTTGAGTGTGCAATGCAAGCAGACATGCTGCAAATATCTTTGCACTAGTGGGACAATACAGAAGTCCAACAGCCAGTTTTATGATGCCACTAAGTTCACTCAGTGTTTGCTAATATAATGGCTTAGTAACAATGAGTTTGAGTGTGCAATGCAGGCAGACGTGCAGCAAATATCTTTGCACTAGTGGGACAATACAGAAGTCCAACAGCCACGTTTAGGATGCCACTAAGTTCACTCAGTGTTTGCTAGTATAATGGCTTAGTAACAATGAGTTTGAGTGTGCAATGCAGACAGATGTGCTGCAAATATCTTTGCACTAGTGGGACAATACAGAAGTCCAACAGCCACGTTTAGGATGCCACTAAGTTCACTCAGTGTTTGCTAGTATAATGGCTTAGTAACAATGAGTTTGAGTGTGCAATGCCGGCAGACGTGCTGCAAATATCTTTGCACTAGTGGGACAATACAGAAGTCCAACAGCCACGTTTAGGATGCCACTAAGTTCACTCAGTGTTTGCTAGTATAATGGCTTAGTAACAATGAGTTTGAGAGTGCTATGCAGGCAGACGTGCTGCAAATATCTTTGCATCAGTGGGACAATACAGAAGTCCAACAGCCACGTTTAGGGTGCCAATAAGTTCACTCAATGTTTGCTAGTTTAATGGCTTAGTAACAATGAGTTTGAGTGTGCAATGCAGGCAGACGTGCTGCAAATATCTTTGCACTAGTGGGACAATACAGAAGTCCAACAGCCACGTTTAGGATGCCACTAAGTTCACTCAGTGTTTGCTAGTATAATGGCTTAGTAACAATGAGTTTGAGTGTGCAATGCAGGCAGAGGTGCTGCAAATATCTTTGCACTAGTGGGACAATACAGAAGTCCAACAGCCACGTTTAGGATGCCACTAAGTTCACTCAGTGTTTGCTAGTATAATGGCTTAGTAACAATGAGTTTGAGTGTGCAATGCAGGCAGATGTGCTGCAAATATCTTTGCACTAGTGGGACAATACAGAAGTCCAACAGCCACGTTTAGGATGCCACTAAGTTCACTCAGTGTTTGCTAGTATAATGGCTTAGTAACAATGAGTTTGAGTGTGCAATGCAGGCAGACGTGCTGCAAATATCTTTGCACTAGTGGGACAATACAGAAGTCCAACAGCCACGTTTAGGATGCCACTAAGTTCACTCAGTGTTTGCTAGTATAATGGCTTAGTAACAATGAGTTTGAGTGTGCAATGCAGGCAGACGTGCTGCAAATATCTTTGCATCAGTGGGACAATACAGAAGTCCAACAGCCACGTTTAGGGTGCCAATAAGTTCACTCAGTGTTTGCTAGTATAATGGCTTAGTAACAATGAGTTTGAGTGTGCAATGCAGGCAGACGTGCTGCAAATGTCTTTGCACTAGTGGGACAATACAGAAGTCCAATAGCCCCGATTAGGATGCCACTAAGTTCACTCAGTGTTTGCTAGTACAATTGCTTAGTAACAATGAATTTGAGTGTGCAATGCAGGCAGACGTGCTGCAAATATCTTTGCACTAGTGGGACAATACAGAAGTCCAACAGCCACGTTTAGGATGCCACTAAGTTCACTCAGTGTTTGCTAGTATAATGGCTTAGTTACAATGAGTTTGAGTGTGCAATTCAGGCAGATGTGGTGCAAATATCTTTGCACTAGTGGGACAATACAGAAGTCCAACAGCCACATTTAGGATGCCACTAAGTTCACTCACTGTTTGCTAGTATAATGGCTTAGTAACAATGATTTTGAGTGTGCAATGCAGGCAGACGTGCTGCAAATATCTTTGCACTAGTGGGACAATACAGAAGTCTAACAGCCACGTTTAGGATGCCACTAAGTTCACTCAGTGTTTGCTAGTATAATGTCTTAGTAACAATGAGTTTGAGTGTGCAATGCAGGCAGACGTGCTGCAAATATCTTTGCACTAGTGTGACAATACAGAAGTCCAACAGCGACTTTTATGATGCCACTAAGTTCACTCAGTGTTTGCTAGTATAATGGCTTAGTAACAATGAGTTTGAGTGTGCAATGCAGGTAGACGTGCTGCAAATATCTTTGCACTAGTGGAACAATACAGAAGTCCAACAGCCACTTTTATGATGCCACTAAGTTCCCTCAGTGTTTGCTAGTATAATGGCTTAGTAACAATGAGTTTGAGTGTGCAATGCAGGCAGAGGTGCTGCAAATATCTTTGCACTAGTGGGACAATACAGAAGTCCAACAGCCACGTTTAGGATGCCACTAAGTTCACTCAGTGTTTGCTAGTATAATGGCTTAGTAACAATGAGTTTGAGTGTGCAATGCAGGCAGATGTGCTGCAAATATCTTTGCACTAGTGGGACAATACAGAAGTCCAACAGCCACGTTTAGGATGCCACTAAGTTCACTCAGTGTTTGCTAGTATAATGGCTTAGTAACAATGAGTTTGAGTGTGCAATGCAGGCAGACGTGCTGCAAATATCTTTGCACTAGTGGGACAATACAGAAGTCCAACAGCCACGTTTAGGATGCCACTAAGTTCACTCAGTGTTTGCTAGTATAATGGCTTAGTAACAATGAGTTTGAGTGTGCAATGCAGGCAGACGTGCTGCAAATATCTTTGCATCAGTGGGACAATACAGAAGTCCAACAGCCACGTTTAGGGTGCCAATAAGTTCACTCAGTGTTTGCTAGTATAATGGCTTAGTAACAATGAGTTTGAGTGTGCAATGCAGGCAGACGTGCTGCAAATGTCTTTGCACTAGTGGGACAATACAGAAGTCCAATAGCCCCGATTAGGATGCCACTAAGTTCACTCAGTGTTTGCTAGTACAATTGCTTAGTAACAATGAATTTGAGTGTGCAATGCAGGCAGACGTGCTGCAAATATCTTTGCACTAGTGGGACAATACAGAAGTCCAACAGCCACGTTTAGGATGCCACTAAGTTCACTCAGTGTTTGCTAGTATAATGGCTTAGTTACAATGAGTTTGAGTGTGCAATGCAGGCAGACGTGCTACAAATATCTTTGCACTAGTGGGACAATACAGAAGTCTAACAGCCACGTTTAGGATGCCACTAAGTTCACTCAGTGTTTGCTAGTATAATGTCTTAGTAACAATGAGTTTGAGTGTGCAATTCAGGCAGATGTGGTGCAAATATCTTTGCACTAGTGGGACAATACAGAAGTCCAACAGCCACATTTAGGATGCCACTAAGTTCACTCACTGTTTGCTAGTATAATGGCTTAGTAACAATGATTTTGAGTGTGCAATGCAGGCAGACGTGCTGCAAATATCTTTGCACTAGTGGGACAATACAGAAGTCTAACAGCCACGTTTAGGATGCCACTAAGTTCACTCAGTGTTTGCTAGTATAATGTCTTAGTAACAATGAGTTTGAGTGTGCAATGCAGGCAGACGTGCTGCAAATATCTTTGCACTAGTGTGACAATACAGAAGTCCAACAGCGACTTTTATGATGCCACTAAGTTCACTCAGTGTTTGCTAGTATAATGGCTTAGTAACAATGAGTTTGAGTGTGCAATGCAGGTAGACGTGCTGCAAATATCTTTGCACTAGTGGAACAATACAGAAGTCCAACAGCCACTTTTATGATGCCACTAAGTTCCCTCAGTGTTTGCTAGTATAATGGCTTAGTAACAATGAGTTTGAGTGTGCAAAGGGCAGGAGGGAACAGTGCCAGGGTTGTGGGTCTCTGGGTAGAGGAAAGGAAGCCTGCCTTTCTATCCCTCCTAATGGGGAAATGCAGCGAGGAAATCCCTGTCCTTAGCTACACAGACGCTGTCATCTTGTGTAGCTGTTAAACTCTGTTTTCACGGACCTGTCACCTATGGATCTGACCCTGCCGGTATTATCCCTTAAAAGGACTGATAGAAACTTCTATCCCTATTCTGTACAGCGCTGTGTATGAAGCGTACACAGTAGTATCGGAGATAGGAGCTGCGCCAGTGATGACTGACACCAAGGACGCAGAAGGCAGATAATGGCGTGCTGGAGGAAAATGTCCGTTTTTATAATGCAGGGACATGTGACATGGACATCCTATCACACATGCCGTTGCTTCTCTGGCTAAAAGTACACTTAGCTGTGTGTGTGTCTGGGATTGGCTGACATGCTGGCCCGCCCCACTACACGCGTGCGCTTAGGGAAGGAAGACAAGGAAAAAAAAAAAATGGTGATCGCCATTATACATACAGCAGTGATCTGAATGCGCTGTTCCCGCACACTATACGCTGAAATTTCATAATAGTGTGAGTCACAGAATGACTTACACTATTACAGCGGAAAACCAGCTAGGAATTAGCTGGTCTTTTTGCTGCTAGAACCGTTCTCGAACATATCTAGAACTATCAAGCTTTAGCAAAAAGCTCGAGTTCTAGTTCGATCTAGAACAGCCCCCAAAATCACTCGAGCCGCGAACTGGAGAACCTCGAACCGCGAACGGAGGTCCCGTTCGACGAACCGAACTCGAACCGGATAGGAAACAATGGCTGGCATTCACAAACACATAAAAACACATAGAAAACACACTCAAAGGTATCCAAAAGGTGACAAACAATTCACAACACAACACAAACACATGGGAAAGTGACAAGGACATATACTCATGTGAAAACAAAAGAGCTGGACAAGGAAAAAGAGGAGGAGACACAGATATAGGCATGTCACGCCCTTCTAAAATCATGTAAAACACCGCAAGGTGACTCCAAGCGGAGTCTCCCTTTTTTTCCAAAAATTGGGCCATACACACACCCACCCCTTCAGTGGAAGCACTTGTGCCCCAGTTGTACACTTTCCAGCTAGATTTGCATCAAGCACATTCAAAAATACGCCATTCTTAACCGTCCCCAGGATGACACCGGGTTAGGTAGCAAGGTCTTTGCTGAACCATGACTTGTTCATCTTGGCTCCTTTTAAAAAACACAGCAAGCAGAAGTTACTCCAAGCGGAGTGTCCCTTTTTTCCAAAAATTGGGCCCCACACACACCCACCCCTTCATTGGCAGCAGTTGTGCCCCAGTTGTACACTTCACAGCTAGATTTGCATCAAGCACATTCAAAAATATGCCATTCTTAACCGTCCCCAGGATGACACCGGGGTAGGTAGCAAAGTCTTTGCTGAACCATGACTTGTTCATCTTGGCTCCTTTTAAAAAAACAGCAAGCAAGGGTTACTCCAAGCGGAGTCTCCCTTTTTTCCAAAAATTGGGCCACACAGACACCCCATCAGTGGCAGCACTTGTGCCCTAGTTGCAAACAGGATGTTTTGATTTGCATCAAGCACATTCCAAATCCACAAGCATTTTCTCTCCCCAGGATGACACAGGGGTAGTAAATTCCTTGTGGATTCATGACTTGTTCATTTTGATGAACGTTAGTCTGTCCACATTGTCACTGGACAGACGCGTGCGCTTATCTGTCAGCACACACCCAGCAGCACTGAAGACACGTTCAGAGACAACGCTGGCAGCTGGACACGACAAAATCTCCAAGGCGTAAGTGCAAGGCACCATTTGCAAAGTCATGGCATCGATGTTCATTTGGAGATACTCCTGTATCATCCTCTCCAGCCGTTGACGTTGTGTCAGACTTGTTGTCTCTGTTGGCCTTGCAAAGGAGGGTCTAAAAAAATTATGAAAAGATTCAATAAAATTGCTGTTATCAACACCAGATACGGTGCTACTGGTACGGGTAGACTGTTGAAAATGACGAAACCGTCCCATGTTTGTCAAGTTACAACTGGGAGATTCACTCCCTGCACCTGCACGGTTGTTTGGTGGAAAAGCCGAGCTAAGATCGAGTAACAGCTTCTGCTGATACTTCTGCACGTACGTGCGTCCCTTTCTATGGCTGGAATTATGTCACAAAATTTGGACTTGTACCAGGGATCTAATAGTGTGGCAAGCCAGTAGTCATCATCACTTCTAATTTTGACAATACGAGGGTCATGTTGGAGGTAGTGCAGCAAGAAAGCACTCATTTGTCTTGCGCAGCCATGTGGACCAAGTCCACGCTGTGTTTGTGGCATATAGGTGCTAACCGTTCTTTCTTCCTCAAACATCTCCCCACAACCTCTTTCAACTGAAATTTGACCAAGGTCTCCCTCATCTGCTGAGTCTTCCATGTCCATGGACAGTTCGTCCTCCATTTCTTCATGTTCTCCTGCACCTTCCTCAACATTTCGCCTGCTACCATGCGCCCTTGTTGATCCCTGTCCCCCATGGTCCCATGCCTGCCGCGTTTGTGATGATGAATGTCTGGACCTTGGTGATGTTGTTGTCCCTTGCGCATATGAATCCTCCTGTAGTTCCTCCCCTTCCTGTTGTCCCACCCCCTGACTCCGAATAGTGTTTAGCGTGTGCTCCAGCATGTAAATGACTGGAATTGTCATGCTGATAATGGCATTGTCAGCGCTAAATATATTCGTCGCCATATCGAAACTGTGCAGAAGGGTGCATACGTCCTTGATCTGAGACCACTCCATCAAGGTGATCTGCCCCACCTCTGCATCTCGTTGGCCCAGGCTATACATCATGACGTATTGCACCAGGGCTCGGCGGTGCTGCCACAATCGCTGTAACATGTGGAGAGTCGAATTCCAGCGTGTCGCCACATCGCATTTCAGGCGATGAACCGGCAGGCCGAAAGACTTCTGGAGCGATGCAAGTCGCTCAGCTGCGGCGGTTGAACGGCGGAAGTGAGCAGACAGTTTTCGTGCCCTGGTCATAAGGCCATCTAGGCTGGGATAGTGTGTTAAAAATTGCTGGACAACAAGGTTCAACACGTGAGCCATACAAGGCACGTGTGTCACCTTGCCCAGGCGAAGGGCTGCACCCAGGTTTGCAGCATTATCGCACACGGCCTTACCAGGCTGCAGGTTGAGTGGAGACAACCATTTATTAAACTCGGACCGCAGAGCTGACCACAACTCCTCAGCTGTGTGACTCTTATTCCCAAGACATGTCAAGCTAAAGACTGCCTGATGCCGTTGCTCTCTGCTGCCAGCATAGTAATGAGGGGTGCGTGATTCCTTCTGCGCAGTGAGAACGCTGGTGGCCTGACCAGGTAGGCTTGGGGCGGAGGTGGAGGACACAGATGAGGTGGAGTAGGCAGAAGCAGTGGCGGAACTTGGACAGATAGAGGATTGACACACAAGTCATGGGGACGGCAAGACTTGTGCAGCACACCCTTCACCATCTTTCACCATAGTTACCCAGTGCCCAGTCAGCGACATGTAACGTCCCTGTCCATGCTTACTGGTCCAAGTATCGGTGGTGAAATGCACCCGTTCACACACAGAGTTTCTCAAGGAAGCGGTGATGTTGTGTGCGACATGCTGGTTTAGCGCGGGCACACCTTTCTTAGAGAAGTAGTGGTGACTGGGCATCTGGTACTGGGGCACAGCGACAGACATAAGGTCTCTAAAATCCTGTGTTTCGGTAGCCAAGAGCTTACAGAGGGATAAAGTCAACCTCTTAGCTTTGTCATGGGTCGCAGGAAATGGCCTTTTATTTGTCCACATCTGAGGGACAGAGATCTGGCTGCTGTGTGTAGATGGTGTTGAGTAGGGTGTCCCTGGAAAAATGCAGGTTTGTGAGGAAAGTGCAGGCGTAGACATGATGTTGCTTTCATCCAACGTTGGTGCTATCGATGTCTGAGAGAGCTGTACACACGCACTTGTTTCCCCTTCCAAACCAACTGACGACCTACCAAGCAAACTGCCTGTTGCGGTTACAGTGGTGGAAGTTGTGCGTTGAAAACCAGGTGTGACAGCTGTCCCCACAGTCCTAGAAGATGAAGAGCGCGTGGATGCACTGGAAGGGGCAGGCCGTGGATGGTTCACTCTGCTAGGCCGCATTGCAGCACGGTGAGCTTCCCGCTGGGACATATGATATTTATTCATGTGACAATTCATGGAAGAAGTTGTCAAACTGCTGAGGTTTTGCCCTCTACTAACAGAATCATGACAAATTTTACAGATCACATAATTTGGGCGATCTTTTTCTATGTCAAAAAAGGACCAGGCTAGGCAAGGCTTAGAGGGCATGCGACCTGCTGAGCCCCCCCGACTAGTGCTCAGAGGCAGAGTGGTGGCTGATGATGCAGTTGTAGACGTGCTACCAGTGCTCTGACTCTGTCCAGGAAGGCGCAAGGTAACTTCGTCGTCGGTTGTATCCTCCTCCACCGCCTCTGTTGACCTCCTCGAGTGCCTGACTGTAGGTTGACAGTAGGTGGGATCTAGAACATCCTCATCAATTGTTGTGTTTGCACTCCCCTCACCCTCAGACCGAGCCTCTTCTTGCCCTGACCGAATATTTAAGTTGTCATCCAAATCTTGTATCTGCGTCTCATCATCATCAGTATGTTCCTCATTGTCTATAACCACACGTGTTACAGTTTGTGACAAAGGGTCAACATTATGCTCAGAAACTTTGTCCTCACGGCCTGAATCAGAGTCACAAAGGTTCTGGGCATCACTGCAGACCATTTCCTGGTCTGTACTCACTGTAGCTTGGGAGCAGACCTCTGATTACTAGGCTATAGTGTGACTCAACAGCTCTGCAGACTCAGCCATCTCAGTTCCACCATACTGTGCAGGGCGGATGGAGACTTCAGAGCTGGGAGAAAGCAAGTTTGATTGGGATGACAACTCAGAGGACTGGTGTTTTTTGGATGCGGTAGTTGAGGTGGCTGAGAGGGCACTTGTTGGACCACTTGAGATCCATTCAAGCATTTTCCTTTTTTGGCCATCATCTACCTTTGTTCCAGTTGTTCGTGTCCGTAAAAAAGGAAGCACATCGGATTGTCCACGGTAAGTAGTAGACATCTTACTTTTGCTGGTAGATGGTCTATCTTCAGCAGATGTTAATGGAGCTTTGCCACCTTCCCCACGGACAAACCCTTTTTTTCCTTTTCCAACACGCCTCTTCCCCTTTCCACCAGCATCTGTCATTTTTAGAGATGAGCGAACCGGTCGCGGTTCGGCTCAAGGTCGGTTCGCCGAACGGAGGTCCCGTTCGAGTTCGGTTCGTCGAACGTTCGACGAACCGAACTCGAACCGCATAGGAAACAATGGCAGGCAATCACAAACACATAAAAACACCTACAAAACACCCTCAAAAGGGTCCAAAAGGTGATAAACAACTCACAACACAACACAAACACATGGGAAAGTGACAAGGACATATACTCATTCGAAAACAAAGGAGCTGGACAAGGAAAAAGAGGAGGAGACACAGAGATGAGTACATGCAAGGGAACGTCGATGCCATTACTGAGCAACTTGAGCCCTGCTCATTTTAGGCTTCCAATCTGGATAAATTGCCTGAGCTCGCCACGTACGCCTTGGGGATCTTGTTGTGTCCTGCAGCCAGCGTTCTCTCGGAACCTGTCTTCAGTGCTGCTGGGGGTCTGCTGGCAGACAAGCACACGTGTCTGTCCACTGACAATGTGGACATGGCTCTCAGAGGACTTTTCTTCCCCTGGGTCAGCCAGGGGACGGGAAAGGCACGCGTATTTTTGAGAGTGCTTCATGCAAAGCATCTTTTTCTTTTTCAAAAGGGGGGTCAACTGATGCCAGTCAAGTGGGGTGTGTGTGGCACAATTAGTGGCAACGAGGGAGACTGTGGTTGGAGTCCCCTCGCTGTGTTTCTAAAAGAACCAAGATGAACAAGTCATGGCTCTCAGAGGACTTTTCTTCCCCTGGGTCAGCCAGGGGACGGGAAAGGCACGCGTATTTTTGAGAGTGCTTCATGTAAAGCATCTTTTTCTTTTTCAAAAGGGGGGTCAACTGATGCCAGTCAAGTGGGGTGTGTGTGGCACAATTAGTGGCAACGAGGGAGACTGTGGTTGGAGTCCCCTCGCTGTGTTTCTAAAAGAACCAAGATGAACAAGTCATGGCTCTCAGAGGACTTTTCTTCCCCTGGGTCAGCCAGGGGACGGGAAAGGCACGCGTATTTGTGAGAGTGCTTCATGCAAAGCATCTTTTCCTTTTTCAAAAGGGGGGTCAACTGATGCCAGTCAAGTGGGGTGTGTGTGGCACAATTAGTGGCAACGAGGGAGACTGTGGTTGGAGTCCCCTCGCTGTGTTTCTAAAAGAACCAAGATGAACAAGTCATGGCTCTCAGAGGACTTTTCTTCCCCTGGGTCAGCCAGGGGACGGGAAAGGCACACGTATTTTTGAGAATGCTTCATGCAAAGCATCTTTTCCTTTTTCAAAAGGGGGGTCAACTGATGCCAGTCAAGTGGGGTGTGTGTGGCACAATTAGTGGCAACGAGGGAGACTGTGGTTGGAGTCTCCTCGCTGTGTTTCTAAAAGAACCAAGATGAACAAGTCATGGCTCTCAGAGGACTTTTCTTCCCCTGGGTCAGCCAGGGGACGGGAAAGGCACGCGTATTTTTGAGAGTGCTTCATGCAAAGCATCTTTTCCTTTTTCAAAAGGGGGGTCAACTGATGCCAGTCAAGTGGGGTGTGTGTGACACAATTAGTGGCAACAAGGGAGACTGTGGTTGGAGTCCCCTCGCTGTGTTTGTATAAGAACCAAGATGAACAAGTCATGGCTCTCAGAGGACTTTTCTTCCCCTGGGTCAGCCAGGGGACGGGAAAGGCACGCGTATTTTTGAGAGTGCTTCATGCAAAGCATCTTTTCCTTTTTCAAAAGGGGGGTCAACTGATGCCAGTCAAGTGGGGTGTGTGTGGCACAATTAGTGGCAACGAGGGAGACTGTGGTTGGAGTCCCCTCGCTGTGTTTCTAAAAGAACCAAGATGAACAAGTCATGGCTCTCAGAGGACTTTTCTTCCCCTGGGTAAGCCAGGGGATGGGAAAGGCAAGCGTATTTTTGAGAGTGCTTCATGCAAAGCATCTTTTCCTTTTTCAAAAGGGGGGTCAACTGATGCCAGTCAAGTGGGGTGTGTGTGGCACAATTAGTGGCAACGAGGGAGACTGTGGTTGGAGTCCCCTCGCTGTGTTTCTAAAAGAACCAAGATGAACAAGTCATGGATCTCAGAGGACTTTTCTTCCCCTGGGTCAGCCAGGGGACGGGAAAGGCACGCGTATTTTTGAGAGTGCTTCATGCAAAGCATCTTTTCCTTTTTCAAAAGGGGGGTCAACTGATGCCAGTCAAGTGGGGTGTGTGTGGCACAATTAGTGGCAACGAGGGAGACTGTGGTTGGAGTCCCCTCGCTGTGTTTCTAAAAGAACCAAGATGAACAAGTCATGGCTCTCAGAGGACTTTTCTTCCCCTGGGTCAGCCAGGGGACGGGAAAGGCACGCGTATTTTTGAGAGTGCTTCAGTGGCAACGAGGGAGACTGTGGTTGGAGTCCCCTCGCTATGTTTTACATGATTTTCGAAGGGCATGACATGCCTAAGAGGTTGAGTTTCATCATCTGCAACTTGTTAGCAACAGAAAGGCTGCCTTTACACCCTTTTGAGACCGAGGATTTTCGAGACCTTATGCCCATTGCAGCGCCCCAAGAGCCGATGGCCAGTCGTCACCCCTTCTCCAAGAAAGGCGTTCCCAAGCTACCACAGTAGGTCGCACACAACCTCACCGATTCCTTGAGAAACTCTGTGTGTGACAGGGTGCTTTTCAACACAGATACTTGGACCAGTAAGCATGGACAGGGGAGTTACATGTTGCTGACTGGGCACTGGGTAACTATGGTGAGAGATGGAGAAGAGTTTGCTGTACAAGTCTTGCCGTCCCCACGACTTGTGTTTCAATCCTTCCTCTGTATGTACAAGTTCCTCCACTGCTTCTGCCTCCTCAACCTCGTGTGGGTCCTCCACCTCGGCCCAAACCCTCTGTGGTCAGGCCACCCTTCCTTGTAACTGCGCCCAAGGAATCCCACACACCTCCTTACTATGCTGGCAGCAGAGCTCAAGGCCATCAGGCGGTCAAATGTTTACTTTGAAATGTAGGGGAAATGTGAGACACCGCTGAGGAATTGTGGACGGTTAGCTCTGGAGAGTGAGACCGAGTTTCATCAATGGTTGTCTCCACTACACCAGCAGTCAGGGAAGGTCGGGTACGACAATGATGCAAAGCAGTCTGCGACCCTTCTTAAGGGCATTGTGACACACGTGCCTTGTATGGCTCACGTGTTGAACCTGGTTGTCCAGCAATTTTTAAAACACTATCCCGGCCTACATGGCCTTCTGCAGAGGGCACGGTGTAACGCCTGCCTGGATCGACACACTCAGATGGGCTGTAAAGGATAGGCTAGAGGCAAGCCACTCACCAAGCTGGACACCCAGAACCCTGAAACCCTTTAACCCCTATACAGTGATTTGGAATTACACAGGGCCCAAATTGATCAATACCTGTGGAAGGCTGCAGTTCCAGAGAATAGTAGTCATGCAGGGTCAAAAACATTAATTGAGGAAGAGGAATAGAATGGGATGGCCAGGACTTAATCAGAAAACAAGCAGAGGTGAAATGCGGATCGGCCAACGAGGTACATAAACAGCAAGCAGGAAACATAGTAAGGTAACAAGCACACAAACTCATAAAACTGGGGGTAACAGTAACAAGAGGTTTATAGCTTTGTCTGGCAGTGGTCTGCAGACAGGAGGGGCCTAAAAAAGGGTGTGGTGTCTTCCCATTGGGACCAGAGTACAAATTGATTGAGTGGACTACGTTGGTGACTTAACAGCCGTGTGCGGCAATGATGCAAACCTGTCTGCGGCCCTTCGTCAGGGCAATGTGACACACGGGCCTTGTATGGCTCACGTGTTGAATCTGATTCTCCAGCAATTTTTAAAATACTATCCCGGCCTACATGACCTTGTGCAGCGGGCACGCTGCTATGTGGTCACTTTCATCCTTCGCACCCAGCAGCTCAACAACTTTCATTGCTCCGGAAGTCTTAGGTTCTGACGGTTAAACGCCGGAAATGCGATGTTCCGACACGCAGGAATTGGAATCTGCACATGTTGCAGCGTGTGTGGCAGCACCGCAGAGCCCTGCTGAAATACGGTATGACGTATACTCTGGGCTAACTTGATCCAGAGGTGGTGCAGATCACGCTGCTGGAGTGGTGTCAGATCAAGGACCTATGCACCCTTCTACACAGTTTACAAATGTTGAGGAAGATGTTTAGCACTGGCAATGCCATTCTCAGCATGACAATTCTGGTCATCTACATGATGGAGCACACTGTAAGCATTATTCGGGGTCAGGTATTGGTCCAAGAGGAAGGTGAGGAAGTACAGGAGGAGTCATATGCAGAAGGGATAATAAGATCTACAAGGTCCATACAGTAAGCGGCACCTAGGCAGCAGTTATGGTGGGGGATAGGGATTAACAAGGGCGCATAGTATCAGCAAAAATTGGTGAGGAAGGTGCAGGAGCCATGAAGAAATGGAGGACGAACTTGCGATGGGCATGGAAGACTCAGCAGATGAGTGAGAGCTTGCTCACATTTCGGTTGTGCGAGGTTGGGGGGAGAGGGCAGAGGAAGGAGGCACGATTCTCACCTCTCTGCCACCAACACACCAAGGACTTGGTCCTCCTGGATGCACAAGACACATGAGCGTCTTCTTGCTGCACTACCTACAACATGACCCTCGGATTGTACGAATTCAAAGTAATCCAGAATACTGGGTTGCCACACTGTTAGATCCCCGGTACAAGACAAAATTTGGTGAAATAATTCCTGCCATAGAAAGGGACGCACGTGTACAGGAGTATCTGCAGAAGGTGGTACGCAATCTTCAATCTGCTTTTCCACTAAACACCAGTGCTGCACAGAGTGAATCTCAACGGTTTGTCCTGGATAGGAGGAAATGGTCTTCTACTTGTCCACATCTGAGGGACCGAGGGCTGGCTGTTGTGCTGAGATGGCATTGAGTACGGTGTCCCTGCAGAGTTTCACTTTTGGTCATATACAAAATGAGTTGCAAAAAGGACAGATGCTGGTGAAAAGGGGAACAGGTGTGTTGGAAAGGGGGAAAATGTTTTGGTCCGTGGGTTTGGTGGTTAAGCAAAAGTAACATTTGATGAAGAAACACCATCTGTTACGGTGGGACTGGCAGATTTGGATAAGGTGGTATATACTATGTTACCGCTATATAACGAAAATTAATATGAAAAGAAAGAGAAAGGTATATATCCCCATCAGCAGTCAGTGTCCACCGTGCTCCCAGATGGAAAAGGAGAGGTTGGCAACTGGAAGGTTAGGTGGAGGATACAGATCTGTGTGGCTATGAAACTAATAGTAGCCTGAACCAAGTTAGACGCCACTCGGATCTTGAGACTGGGAGCCCTGTTAGCGTCACAGGGTCCACACGCCCACCCAGCCCAGGAACTCCCTATTAACATCACAGGGGCCATTCAGTACGCTGACCGTGTGCATTGGGGCCACACCAGTGAACAGCAGATGCATCAGCAGCAGCAGGCCTGTTAATACCACTGGGCTGCACAAGCAGGACTGGTAGGACAGGAGCTGGTCTTAACCGTTCTGTGTTACCAACTGTGGTGGCGGCCTGCATCGACGCCCTATCCCTGCCTACCTCTGGCCTAAAGCCGCAATGGGTTCAACACATGGAGGTGTGCTCTTTCGGAGCATAATAGAAGACTGCGCACCTCCTTGTTGTCTCCAGCCCCTTCTATAACCTGGGTCCGCCCCAAACCAGGGTGGACCACAATGCACCTCATGGAGACAAAAGCAGAGTGATACGTCATGAGTGGCATAACTAGCGTCCTATTTGGAACCGCAACTTCAATGATGACCTCATGGCTGTCATGACCCAAACACCTCACCAGTCATCGCCTGACCATCAATAATGAGGTGACAAGTCATAGGGCCGGGCCTCTGCAAGCCATTTGGGAGTGGCCTGGCCACATCGTCAGGACACCTGATGCCCTGTCGTCTAAATGGGCCCCCCACATCAGGGGCAGGGCCAAAGAGTTCATTACCGGACCTAGTTTCTGATGCAGTAAGTGCCTGACCATGGTCAGTTGCATGAAATACAGTCTCTGAAAAAAGACTATCAGCTTTAGCATGGTGTCTATGCACAACACAGGACTTAGACCCGGCACGGAGTGCAAGTACCTGTGCAAAGAGGCTTTTCGCACTAAGTGTGGGAGCATGCGCTGTAGCCCGAAATGAAGACTTAGCCTCAGGAATGGCACAGTCAGGCTGAGCATACTCACTAGGCGAAACACTGGAGTTAGGCTGCGGCTGGGGTAAATCGGCACACGCATGCGCACTAGCTGCCTCTCCACACTTAGACGTGGAGGAGAAAGCAGCCAGCTGGACAACCCGAGGCACAGGCCTAAATGGCAGCTGATGCCTGGGCGCAACTGAAACCGCAGCAGGCTGCTTGCGTTTAAGGCGTCACCGTTTTGTAACAACAAATAACATCCAAAAGAACAGGTGTACTTCTTCCCATGGATAATCTGATATGATCCCTTTTTTCATGGACACGACCATCGCTAACAAATGTAGATGAGGCCAAATCAGCAGCTGCTTCAATGGATCTGAATTGCTCCATAAAGTGGCCTCTCCTCCACCCCAATTTCAAGATCCCAAATACTCCATTCCTCTGTGGTGTCAATCCAATCGCACTTGCTTCCTAAAAGCTCTCAAGTTTCCACCAGCCCTGCTGAGTATGGGGTGACAGAGATGGTTGAGTTTGCATAGCTGTTCAGTCGCACTATAGCCTGGGAATCAGAGGTCTGCTCTAAAGCTGCAATGAGTACAGACAAGGAAGTTATTATTATTTTTATTATTATTGATTTATAGAGCACCATTGATTCCATGGTGCTGTACATGAGAAGGGGGTTACATACAGAATACATATACAAGTAACTATAGACAGACTGGTACAGAGGGAAGAGGGCCCTGCCCTTGCGGGATTACATTCTAAAGGATTTTTGGGAGGAGACCGTAGGAGTTGTTTAGGTTGAGCGTCAAGTACGTATGGTGGTGGTGTCATTGAAGGTTATAGTCATTTCTGAACAGATGAGTTTTCAGATTCAGTTTGAAGCTTGCGTGTGTAGCAGATAATCTAACGTGTTGAGGTAGCGAGTTCCATGAGACAGGGGAAATGATCTGCGCAGATGGCCAGAAGCTTTGTGACTGGGATCCAGGCCCCGATGAAGAAGGTGCTGAGCCTAATCTACACCCTCATTTCCAAAAAGTAAATCCTCCTGGTGGAGACAATGGGGAACATGATGAGGAGCACAGGTACCTGATTGGAAGGACAACTTTACTATTCGGTCAGGGCAGGAAGAGGTTGTCTCGGAGGACTCAAGACGAGGGGAATGAAAACACACAGGGTTATTGATGAGGTTGGAGACCACACTTACTGTCAAACCAAAGTCAGCCAGTCGATGAGGTCAGCAGAGGAGGTGGAGGAGGATGCTATTGACGACGAGGTTACGTTGCGTCTTCCTGGCCAGAGACAAAGTACTGGAAGCACGTCAACAACTGAATCCTGGATCACAACTTTGACTCTGAGCAGATGTCGTGTTGGCTATGCAGGTCGCATGGGCTGTAAGCCTTTCCTAGCCTGTGAATTTTTGGACATCGCAAAGGATCACCCAAGTCATGGAATCTGTAAGATTTGTCAACAATCTGTAAGTAGAAGGCAAAAACTCACACTTTTGAGTACTTCCTCCATGAAGTATCACCTGGATATGAATTGACAGCGTGAAGGTGTATTGCTCAGCTTTGCTTTAGCAACTGTCAACGTAATATGCTTATTTGCCGTTCATTGCATGCATTTTTGCAGACTACACACAAGGGGCTGCTGTTTTTTTGGATCTGCCTTTGGTCACTATAGCAATAGAAAATTGCTCTTCGGGGGTGGACTTGGAGATGCTGTCTATGAACAGAAGGAAAAGCTAAAGGTGTGTGTTACAGCAAGGAGCCACCGCGGAAACACTTCGTTCAATTGTGAGGGGAGTTGTGTTGTACTTTGATGATGAGCACTGTAATGTCAGTGAGCAGCATCCTGTGCCACAGACCAACATTCTTACGGTGCTGTCTATACTGTTTACCGTGAGAAGAGCGTAAAGTATGTATTTCTGGCAACTGGACATCACAGTACCCGGGTACGGTAGGCTGTGCCCAGACAATAATGCGGGCACGCAACACTTTGTTTTATTAGCAAAACACATATCTGTTCTGGGTAGGCCGACTATATAGACAATAAGACTTGCTGCCTCTGCACTGTCAAATTGTCACATACAGTTTAAATCATAGAGGGACAGCAACACATGTTTGCATTGACTGTTGCTTTTCAAGATTTCCATGACTGTGTTGCAGAGCTGTGTGGTTTGCATTCACACTGTTATCATCTGCATTATCTGTGAGGCTTCAGCTAACAAGGGTATTCAGGGGGGGTCATGTGTTTTGTCTATGTTTAGGTAGATAACTTGGAAGCTCTTGTGATGCGCCACTGGTAAGTCGTGTTCGCACACACACACACACGCACAAACACACAATTACTGCTACACAGAGGGATTAGCAGGTAGTAGGCAACAGAATAGATTGTTCAATTATTTAAATTGTATGCATGGTTCTTATTGTTTGTTTTGGTAAACTTAAACAATCATTTATCAACCCAACTGCCTAGAGTCCCTTTCCTGTTGCCTGGTTTTGCTGCATACTGGGGAGCCCACCCTGTACACGACTTAAAATGAAGCATAAGTCGCAATGTGAATTTCACTGTGCTACAATGCGGCCTAGCGTGCCTGTGCAACCACCGCCTGCCCCATCAAGTGCATCTGCATGCTACTCATCCTCTGTGACTGTGGGGACAGCAGTCACACATGGTTTTTCACACTGAACTTCCACTCTTTAACCCACAACAGGGAGTGTGATTGGCAGGTCATCACTTGTTTTGGAAGTGGAAACAGATGGTATTGTTGAGCTGTCAGACATCGAGAGAACCATCAATGGATGCAGGCTACATTATATCCACGCCTGCACCTTCGTCACAGATTGCCTGGACTACCTGCAGTTAATAATTGCATTCCAGAAATGGAAAGGAGTGTAGAATGCACATGTGTTGTACCTTGCTTGGCAGCAAAGGCACACTAACTTAGTATTCCAGACAATTTTAGGATGGCAGAAAAAGAGTCAGCTCTTTGTGCAAATTAAATAGCGTGGCAAAAGTGGACAGATGGGTACAGTGGCCGTGTTCTGTGGGTACCAGGACAGTAAAATAATCCTCACTTTCTATCCCTCCTAATGATCAAATGCAGCAAGGAATTCCCTGAGTTTGCTATAAAATTAGCATAGCAAAATGTGCATGCGGGTGTCATGCAGAAGTGCTAGAAATAGCGTGGCACCAGTGGGGCACTAATGGAATACAACAGCCAGTTCTATGATGCCACTAAATGGCAGTATTTTTTGCTATCATTATAGCTTATTAAAAACAGAGCAGGAGGGTGTCATGCAGAAGTGCTAGAAATAGCTTGGCACCAGTGGGGTACTAATGGAATATAACAGCCAGTTCTATGATGCCACTAAATGGCAGTATTTTTTGCTATCATTATAGCTTATTAAAAACAGAGCAGGAGGGTGTCATGCAGAAGTGCTAGAAATAGCTTGGCACCAGTGGGGCACTAATAGAATACAACAGCCAGTTCTATGATGCCACTAAATGGCAGTATTATTTGCTATCATTATAGCTTATTAAAAACCAGAGCAGGAGGGTGTCATGCAGAAGTGCTAGAAATAGCTTGGCACAAGTGGGGCACTAATGGAATACAACAGCCAGTTCTATGATGCCACTAAATGGCAGTATTTTTTGCTATCATTATAGCTTATTAAAAACAGAGCAGGAGGGTGTCATGCAGAAGAGCTAGAAATAGCTTGGCACCAGTGGGGCACTAATGGAATACAACAGCCAGTTCTATGATGCCACTAAATGGCAGTATTTTTTGCTATCATTATAGCTTATTAAAAACAGAGCAGGAGGGTGTCATGCAGAAGTGCTAGAAATAGCGTGGCACCAGTGGGGCACTAATGGAGTACAACAGCCAGTTCTATGATGCCACCAAATGGCAGTATTTTTTGCTATCATTATAGCTTATTAAAAACAGAGCAGAAGGGTGTCATGCAGAGGTGCTGCACATAGATTTGCACCAGTGGGTAACTAATGGAGTACAACAGCCACTTCTTGTATGCCACTAAGTTTACTCAATTTTTGGTATTATAATGCATTAGTAACAATGAGTTTAAGTGTGCAATGCAGGCAGACGTGCTGCAAATATCTTTGCACTAGTGGGACTAGACAAAAGTCCAATAGCCACGTTTAGGATGCCACTAGGTACACTCAGTGTTTGCTAGTATAATGGCTTAGTAACAATGAGTTAGACTGTGAAGTGCAGGCAGACGTGCTGCAAATATCTTTGCACTAGTGGGACTAGACAAAAGTCCAATAGCCACGTTTAGGATGCCACTAGGTACACTGAGTGTTTGCTAGTATAATGGCTTAGTAACAATGAGTTGGAGTGTGCAATGCAGGCAGACATGCTGCAAATATCTTTGCACTAGTGGGACGATACAGAAGTCCAACAGCCACGTTTAGGATGCCACTAGGTTCACTGAGTGTTTGCTAGTATAATGTCTTAGTAACAATGAGTTTGAGTGTGCAATTCAGGCGGACGTGCTGCAAATATCTTTGCACTAGTGGGACTAGACAAAAAGTCCAATAGCCACGTTTAGGATGCCACTAGGTACAATGAGTGTTTGCTAGTATAATGGCTTAGTAACAATGAGTTGGAGTGTGCAATGCAGGCAGATGTGCTGCAAATATCTTTGCACTAGTGGGACTAGACAAAAGTCCAATAGCCACGTTTAGGATGCCACTAGGTACACTGAGTGTTTGCTAGTATAATGGCTTAGTAACAATGAGTTTGAGTGTGCAATGCAGGCAAATGTGCTGCAAATATATTTGCACTAGTGGGACGATACAGAAGTCCAACAGCCACGTTTAGGATGCCAATAGGTTCACTGAGTGTTTGCTAGTATAATGACTTAGTTATAATGAGTTAGAGTGTGCAATGCAGGCAGACGTGCTGCAAATATCTTTGCACTAGTGAGACTAGACAAAAGTCCAATAGCCACGTTTAGGATGCCACTAGGTACACTGAGTGTTTGCTAGTATAATGGCTTAGTAACAATGAGTTTGAGTGTGCAATGCAGGCAGACGTGCTGCAAATATATTTGCACTAGTGGGACGATACAGAAGTCCAACAGCCACGTTTAGGATGCCACTAGGTTCACTGAGTGTTTGCTAGTATAATGGCTTAGTAACAATGAGTTTGAGTGTGCAATGCAGGCAGACGTGCTGCAAATATCTTTGCACTAGTGGGACTAGCCAAAAGTCCAATAGCCACGTTTAGGATGCCACTAGGTACACTGAGTGTTTGCTAGTATAATGGCTTAGTAACAATGAGTTGGAGTGTGCAATGCAGGAAGACGTGCTGCAAATATCTTTGAACTAGTGGGACTAGACAAAAGTCCAATAGCCACGTTTAGGATGCCACTAGGTACACAGAGTGTTTGCTAGTATATTGGCTTAGTAGCAATGAGTTGGAGTGTGCAATGCAGGCAGACGTGCTGCAAATATCTTTGAACTAGTGGGACTAGACAAAAGTCCAATAGCCACGTTTAGGATGCCACTAGGTACACAGAGTGTTTGCTAGTATATTGGCTTAGTAGCAATGAGTTGGAGTGTGCAATGCAGGCAGACGTGCTGCAAATATCTTTGCACTAGTGGGACTAGACAAAAGTCCAATAGCCACGTTTAGGATGCCACTAGGAACACTGAGTGTTTGCTAGTATAATGGCTTAGTTATAATGAGTTGGAGTGTGCAATGCAGGCAGACATGCTGCAAATATCTTTGCACTAGTGAGACTAGACAAAAGTCCAATAGCCACGTTTAGGATGCCACTAGGTACACTGAGTGTTTGCTAGTATAATGGCTTAGTAACAATGAGTTGGAGTGTGCAATGCAGGCAGATGTGATGCAAATATCTTTGCACTAGTGGGACTAGACAAAAGTCCAATAGCCACGTTTAGGATGCCACTAGGTAAACTGAGTGTTTGCTAGTATAATGGCTTAGTAACAATGAGTTTGAGTGTGCAATGCAGGCAGACGTGCTGCAAATATCTTTGCACTAGTGGGACGATACAGAAGTCCAACAGCCACGTTTAGGATGCCACTAGGTTCACTGAGTGTTTGCTAGTATAATGGCTTAGTAACAATGAGTTTGATTGTGCAATGCAGGCAGACGTGCTGCAAATATCTTTGCACTAGTGGGACTAGACAAAATTCCAATAGCCACGTTTAGGATGCCACTAGGTACACTGAGTGTCTGCTAGTATAATGGCTTAGTAACAATGAGTTGGAGTGTGCAATGCAGGCAGACGTGCTGCAAATATCTTTGCACTAGTGGGACTAGACAAAAGTCCAATAGCCACGTTTAGGATGCCACTAGGTTCACTGAGTGTTTGCTAGTATAATGGCTTAGTAACAATGAGTTTGAGTGTGCAATGCAGGCACACGTGCTGCAAATATCTTTGCACTAGTGGGACGATACAGAAGTCCAACAGCCACGTTTAGGATGCCACTAGGTTCACTGAGTGTTTGCTAGTATAATGGCTTAGTAACAATGAGTTTGAGTGTGCAATGCAGGCAGACGTGCTGCAAATATCTTTGCACTAGTGGGACTAGCCAAAAGTCCAATAGCCACGTTTAGGATGCCACTAGGTACACTGAGTGTTTGCTAGTATAATGGCTTAGTAACAATGAGTTGGAGTGTGCAATGCAGGAAGACGTGCTGCAAATATCTTTGAACTAGTGGGACTAGACAAAAGTCCAATAGCCACGTTTAGGATGCCACTAGGTACACAGAGTGTTTGCTAGTATATTGGCTTAGTAGCAATGAGTTGGAGTGTGCAATGCAGGCAGACGTGCTGCAAATATCTTTGAACTAGTGGGACTAGACAAAAGTCCAATAGCCACGTTTAGGATGCCACTAGGTACACAGAGTGTTTGCTAGTATATTGGCTTAGTAGCAATGAGTTGGAGTGTGCAATGCAGGCAGACGTGCTGCAAATATCTTTGCACTAGTGGGACTAGACAAAAGTCCAATAGCCACGTTTAGGATGCCACTAGGAACACTGAGTGTTTGCTAGTATAATGGCTTAGTTATAATGAGTTGGAGTGTGCAATGCAGGCAGACATGCTGCAAATATCTTTGCACTAGTGAGACTAGACAAAAGTCCAATAGCCACGTTTAGGATGCCACTAGGTACACTGAGTGTTTGCTAGTATAATGGCTTAGTAACAATGAGTTGGAGTGTGCAATGCAGGCAGATGTGATGCAAATATCTTTGCACTAGTGGGACTAGACAAAAGTCCAATAGCCACGTTTAGGATGCCACTAGGTAAACTGAGTGTTTGCTAGTATAATGGCTTAGTAACAATGAGTTTGAGTGTGCAATGCAGGCAGACGTGCTGCAAATATCTTTGCACTAGTGGGACGATACAGAAGTCCAACAGCCACGTTTAGGATGCCACTAGGTTCACTGAGTGTTTGCTAGTATAATGGCTTAGTAACAATGAGTTTGATTGTGCAATGCAGGCAGACGTGCTGCAAATATCTTTGCACTAGTGGGACTAGCCAAAAGTCCAATAGCCACGTTTAGGATGCCACTAGGTACACTGAGTGTTTGCTAGTATAATGGCTTAGTAACAATGAGTTGGAGTGTGCAATGCAGGAAGACGTGCTGCAAATATCTTTGAACTAGTGGGACTAGACAAAAGTCCAATAGCCA
Source organism: Anomaloglossus baeobatrachus (assembly GCF_048569485.1). Classification (NCBI taxonomy): domain Eukaryota; kingdom Metazoa; phylum Chordata; class Amphibia; order Anura; family Aromobatidae; genus Anomaloglossus; species Anomaloglossus baeobatrachus. The sequence continues at coordinate 212,391,202 of NC_134359.1, read as the reverse complement.
CGTTTAGGATGCCACTAGGTACACAGAGTGTTTGCTAGTATATTGGCTTAGTAGCAATGAGTTGGAGTGTGCAATGCAGGCAGACGTGCTGCAAATATCTTTGAACTAGTGGGACTAGACAAAAGTCCAATAGCCACGTTTAGGATGCCACTAGGTACACAGAGTGTTTGCTAGTATATTGGCTTAGTAGCAATGAGTTGGAGTGTGCAATGCAGGCAGACGTGCTGCAAATATCTTTGCACTAGTGGGACTAGACAAAAGTCCAATAGCCACGTTTAGGATGCCACTAGAAACACTGAGTGTTTGCTAGTATAATGGCTTAGTTATAATGAGTTGGAGTGTGCAATGCAGGCAGACATGCTGCAAATATCTTTGCACTAGTGAGACTAGACAAAAGTCCAATAGCCACGTTTAGGATGCCACTAGGTACACTGAGTGTTTGCTAGTATAATGGCTTAGTAACAATGAGTTGGAGTGTGCAATGCAGGCAGATGTGATGCAAATATCTTTGCACTAGTGGGACTAGACAAAAGTCCAATAGCCACGTTTAGGATGCCACTAGGTAAACTGAGTGTTTGCTAGTATAATGGCTTAGTAACAATGAGTTTGAGTGTGCAATGCAGGCAGACGTGCTGCAAATATCTTTGCACTAGTGGGACGATACAGAAGTCCAACAGCCACGTTTAGGATGCCACTAGGTTCACTGAGTGTTTGCTAGTATAATGGCTTAGTAACAATGAGTTTGATTGTGCAATGCAGGCAGACGTGCTGCAAATATCTTTGCACTAGTGGGACTAGACAAAATTCCAATAGCCACGTTTAGGATGCCACTAGGTACACTGAGTGTCTGCTAGTATAATGGCTTAGTAACAATGAGTTGGAGTGTGCAATGCAGGCAGACGTGCTGCAAATATCTTTGCACTAGTGGGACTAGACAAAAGTCCAATAGCCACGTTTAGGATGCCACTAGGTTCACTGAGTGTTTGCTAGTATAATGGCTTAGTAACAATGAGTTTGAGTGTGCAATGCAGGCACACGTGCTGCAAATATCTTTGCACTAGTGGGACGATACAGAAGTCCAACAGCCACGTTTAGGATGCCACTAGGTTTACTGAGTGTTTGCTAGTATAATGGCTTAGTAACAATGAGTTTGAGTGTGAAATGAAGGCATACGTGCTGCAAATATCTTTGCACTAGTGGGACTAGACAAAAGTCCAATAGCCACGTTTAGGATGCCACTAGGTTCACTGACTGTTTGCTAGTATAATGGCTTAGTTATAATGAGTTGGAGTGTGCAATGCAGGCAGACGTGCTGCAAATATCTTTGCACTAGTGAGACTAGACAAAAGTCCATTAGCCACGTTTAGGATGCCACTAGGTACACTGCGTGTTTGCTAGTATAATGGCTTAGTTATAATGAGTTGGAGTGGGCAATGCAGGCAGACGTGCTGCAAATATCTTTGCACTAGTGAGACTAGACAAAAGTCCAATTGCCACGTTTAGGATGCCACTAGGTACACTGAGTGTTTGCTAGTATAATGGCTTAGTTATAATGAGTTGGAGTGTGCAATGCAGGCAGACGTGCTGCAAATATCTTTGCACTAGTGGGACTAGACAAAAGTCCAATAGCCACGTTTAGGATGCCTCTAGGTACACTGAGTGTTTGCTAGTATAATGGCTTAGTAACAATGAGTTGCAGTGTGCAATGCAGGCAGACGTGCTGCAAATATCTTTGCACTAGTGGGACTAGACAAAAGTCCAATAGCCACGTTTAGGATGCCACTAGGTACACTAAGTGTTTGCTAGTATAATGGCTTAGTAACAATGAGTTTGAGTGTGCAATGCAGGCAGACGTGCTGCAAATATCTTTGCACTAGTGGGACTAGACAAAATTCCAATAGCCACGTTTAGGATGCCACTAGGTACACTGAGTGTTTGCTAGTATAATGGCTTAGTTATAATGAGTTGGAGTGTGCAATGCAGGCAGAGGTGCTGCAAATATCTTTGCACTAGTGAGACTAGACAAAAGTCCAATAGCCACGTTTAGGATGCCACTAGGTACACTTAGTGTTTGCTAGTATAATGGCTTAGTTATAATGAGTTGGAGTGTGCAATGCAGGCAGACGTGCTGCAAATATCTTTGCACTAGTGGGACTAGACAAAAGTCCAATAGCCACGTTTAGGATGCCACTAGGTACACTGAGTGTTTGCTAGTATAATGGCTTAGTTATAATGAGTTGGAGTGTGCAATGCAGGCAGACGTGCTGCAAATATCTTTGCACTAGTGGGACTAGACAAAAGTCCAATAGCCACGTTTAGGATGCCACTAGGTACACTGAGTGTTTGCTAGTATAATGGCTTAGTTATAATGAGTTGGAGTGTGCAATGCAGGCAGACGTGCTGCAAATACCTTTGCACTAGTGGGACTAAACAAAAGTCCAATAGCCACGTTTAGGATGCCACTAGGTACACTGAGTGTTTGCTAGTATAATGGTTTAGTTATAATGAGTTGGAGTGTGCAGAGAACAGGAGGGTACAGTGCCAGGGATGTGGGGCTCTGGGTAAAGGAAAGGAAGCCTGCCTTTCTATTCCCTCCTAATGGGGAATTGCAGCGATGAAATCCCTGACCTTAGCTACTCAGACGCTGTCTCTGTTTTCAGGACCTGTCACCTATGGCTCTGACCCTGCCGGTACGAGCCCTTAAAAGGACTGATAGAAAGTGCTATCCCTATGCTGTCTAACGCTGTGTATGGAGCGCATACAGCAGTATCGGCGATAGGACAAAGGACGGAGCTGCACCAGAGATGTTTGACACCAAGGACGCAGACGGCAGATAATGGCGTGCTGGAGGAAAATGTCCGGTTTTATAATGCAGGGACATGTGACATGGACATCCTATCACACATGCCGTTGCTTCTCTGGCTAAAAGTCCACTTAGCTGTGTGTGTGTCTGGGATTGGCTGACATGCTGGCCCGCCCCACAAGACGCGCGCGCTTAGGGAAGGAAGAAAAGGAAAAAAAAAAAATGGCGATCGCCATTATACAAACAGCAGTGATCTGAAGGCGCTGTTCCCGCACACTATACACTGAAATTTCATAATAGTGTGAGTCACAGAGTGACTTACACTATTACAGCAGAAAGCCAGCTAGGAATTAGCAGTTTTTTTGCTGCTAGAACCATTATCGAACGTTTCTAGAACTATCGAGCTTTTGCAAAAAGCTCGAGTTCTAGTTCGATCTAGAACAGGCCCCAAAATCACTCGAGCCTAGAACTGGAGAACCTCGAACCGCGAACCGCGCTCAACTCCAGTCATTTTGCCATTCATGTTTATTGCAACAAAAGCCACGTTTAGGATGCCACTAAGTTCACTCAGTGTTTGCTAATATAATGGCTTAGTAACAATGAGTTTGAGTGTGCAATGCAGGCAGACGTGCTGCAAATATCTTTGCACTAGTGGGACAATACAGAAGTCCAACAGCCACGTTTAGGATGCCACTAAGTTCACTCAGTGTTTGCTAGTATAATGGCTTAGTAACAATGAGGTTGAGTGTGCAATGCAATAACGACACACCTATTGCCAATCCATACAATACGCATAAATAGCCTGGGTCTCAGCTTCCCATACACGGTAAGTTTTTTTAACTGCATGAGAGGACACACACAAGCTAGGGACCCCAACGTAGAGAAATACTTTGGCGTAGTGTTGGGGCTCTATTGCATTGATCAATTCAGTAGCTAAATTTCTCTTGATTCATATGTTCATGGCAGTAATGCAGATTCCATTTTTCACATTTTCACTTTTACACATAGCTATTGGATTTTTCAAGTCAGTATTCACACAGCAGTTTCTGCTATTCCATGTATTCCCCTTACATAGTCACTGGTGTGCATACCTTATCTCCCAATAGTGATTTTTTTTAGGTTTTTTGCACCCAGTTCAGACTTAGAATGGTGTTCCAAACGTTATTCGTTATTGTTAGTTTTTTCGTTTGTGAACCCTCCCCACCACACCTATTGACAATCCATACAATACGCATAAATAGCCTGGGTCTCAGCTTCCCATACACGGTAAGTTTTTTTTAACTGCATGAGAGGACACACACAAGCTAGGGACCCCAACGTAGAGAAATACTTTGGCGTAGTGTTGGGGCACTATTGCATTGATCAATTCAGTAGCTAAATTTCTCTTGATTCATATGTTCATGGCAGTAATGCAGATTCCATTTTTCACATTTTCACTTTTACACATATTTATTGGATTTTTCAAGTCAGTATTCACACAGCAGTTTCTGCTATTCCATGTATTCCCCTTACATAGTCACTGGTGTGCATACCTTATCTCCCCATAGTGATGTTTTTTTAGGTTTTTTGCACCCAGTTCAGACTTAGAATGGTGTTCCAAACGTTATTCGTTATTGTTAGTTTTTTCGTTTGTGAACCCTCCCCACCACACCTATTGCCAATCCATATCATACGCATAAATAGCCTGGGTCTCAGCTTCCCATACACGGTAAGTTTTTTTTTAACTGCATGAGAGGACACACACAAGCTAGGGACCCCAACGTAGAGAAATACTTTGGCGTAGTGTTGGGGCTCTATTGCATTGATCAATTAAGTAGCTAAATTTCTCTTGATTCATATGTTCATGGCAGTAATGCAGATTCCATTTTTCACATTTTCACTTTTACACATAGCTATTGGATTTTTCAAGTCAGTATTCACACAGCAGTTTCTGCTATTCCATGTATTCCCCTTACATAGTCACTGGTGTGCATACCTTATCTCCCCAGAGTGTGCAATGCAGGCAGACGTGCTGCAAATATCTTTGCACTAGTGGGACAATACAGAAGTCCAACAGTCACATTTAGGATGCCACTAAGTTCACTCAGTGTTTGCTAGTATAATGTCTTAGCAACAATGAGTTTGAGTGGGCAATGCAGGCAGACGTGCTGCAAATATCTTTGCACTAGTGGGACAATACAGAAGTCCAACAGCCACGTTTAGGATGCCACTAAGTTCACTCAGTGTTTGCTAGTATAATGGCTTAGTAACAATGAGTTTGAGTGTGCAATGCAGACAGACATGCTGCAAATATCTTTGCACTAGTGGGACAATATAGAAGTTCAACAGCCACGTTTAGGATGCCACTAAGTTCACTCAGTGTTTGCTAGTATAATGGCTTAGTAACAATGAGTTTGAGTGTGCAATGCAGGCAGACGTGCTGCAAATATCTTTGCACTAGTGGGACAATACAGAAGTCCAACAGCCACGTTTAGGATGCCACTAAGTTCACTCAGTGTTTGCTAGTATAATGGCTTAGTAACAATGAGGTTGAGTGTGCAATGCAGGCAGAGGTGCTGCAAATATCTTTGCACTAGTGGGACAATACAGAAGTCCAACAGCCACGTTTAGGATGCCACTAAGTTCACTCAGTGTTTGCTAGTATAATGTCTTAAGTAACAATGAGTTTGAGTGTGCAATGCAGGCAGACGTGCTGAAAATATTTTTGCACTAGTGGGACAATACAGAAGTCCAACAGCCAAGTTCATGATGCCACTAGGTTCACTCAGTGTTTGCTAATATAATGTCTTAGTAACAATGAGTTTGAGTGTGCAATGCAGGCAGACGTGCTGCAAATATCTTTGCACTAGTGGGACTAGACAAAATTCCAATAGCCACGTTTAGGATGCCACTAGGTACACTGAGTGTTTGCTAGTATAATGGCTTAGTTATAATGAGTTGGAGTGTGCAATGCAGGCAGAGGTGCTGCAAATATCTTTGCACTAGTGAGACTAGACAAAAGTCCAATAGCCACGTTTAGGATGCCACTAGGTACACTTAGTGTTTGCTAGTATAATGGCTTAGTTATAATGAGTTGGAGTGTGCAATGCAGGCAGACGTGCTGCAAATATCTTTGCACTAGTGGGACTAGACAAAAGTCCAATAGCCACGTTTAGGATGCCGCTAGGTACACTGAGTGTTTGCTAGTATAATGGCTTAGTTATAATGAGTTGGAGTGTGCAATGCAGGCAGACGTGCTGCAAATATCTTTGCACTAGTGGGACTAGACAAAAGTCCAATAGCCACGTTTAGGATGCCACTAGGTACACTGAGTGTTTGCTAGTATAATGGCTTAGTTATAATGAGTTGGAGTGTGCAATGCAGGCAGACGTGCTGCAAATACCTTTGCACTAGTGGGACTAAACAAAAGTCCAATAGCCACGTTTAGGATGCCACTAGGTACACTGAGTGTTTGCTAGTATAATGGTTTAGTTATAATGAGTTGGAGTGTGCAGAGAACAGGAGGGTACAGTGCCAGGGATGTGGGGCTCTGGGTAAAGGAAAGGAAGCCTGCCTTTCTATTCCCTCCTAATGGGGAATTGCAGCGATGAAATCCCTGACCTTAGCTACTCAGACGCTGTCTCTGTTTTCAGGACCTGTCACCTATGGCTCTGACCCTGCCGGTACGAGCCCTTAAAAGGACTGATAGAAAGTGCTATCCCTATGCTGTCTAACGCTGTGTATGGAGCGCATACAGCAGTATCGGCGATAGGACAAAGGACGGAGCTGCACCAGAGATGTTTGACACCAAGGACGCAGACGGCAGATAATGGCGTGCTGGAGGAAAATGTCCGGTTTTATAATGCAGGGACATGTGACATGGACATCCTATCACACATGCCGTTGCTTCTCTGGCTAAAAGTCCACTTAGCTGTGTGTGTGTCTGGGATTGGCTGACATGCTGGCCCGCCCCACAAGACGCGCGCGCTTAGGGAAGGAAGACAAGGAAAAAAAAAAAATGGCGATCGCCATTATACAAACAGCAGTGATCTGAAGGCGCTGTTCCCGCACACTATACACTGAAATTTCATAATAGTGTGAGTCACAGAGTGACTTACACTATTACAGCAGAAAGCCAGCTAGGAATTAGCAGTTTTTTTGCTGCTAGAACCATTATCGAACGTTTCTAGAACTATCGAGCTTTTGCAAAAAGCTCGAGTTCTAGTTCGATCTAGAACAGGCCCCAAAATCACTCGAGCCTAGAACTGGAGAACCTCGAACCGCGAACCGCGCTCAACTCCAGTCATTTTGCCATTCATGTTTATTGCAACAAAAGCCACGTTTAGGATGCCACTAAGTTCACTCAGTGTTTGCTAATATAATGGCTTAGTAACAATGAGTTTGAGTGTGCAATGCAGGCAGACGTGCTGCAAATATCTTTGCACTAGTGGGACAATACAGAAGTCCAACAGCCACGTTTAGGATGCCACTAAGTTCACTCAGTGTTTGCTAGTATAATGGCTTAGTAACAATGAGGTTGAGTGTGCAATGCAATAACGACACACCTATTGCCAATCCATACAATACGCATAAATAGCCTGGGTCTCAGCTTCCCATACACGGTAAGTTTTTTTAACTGCATGAGAGGACACACACAAGCTAGGGACCCCAACGTAGAGAAATACTTTGGCGTAGTGTTGGGGCTCTATTGCATTGATCAATTCAGTAGCTAAATTTCTCTTGATTCATATGTTCATGGCAGTAATGCAGATTCCATTTTTCACATTTTCACTTTTACACATAGCTATTGGATTTTTCAAGTCAGTATTCACACAGCAGTTTCTGCTATTCCATGTATTCCCCTTACATAGTCACTGGTGTGCATACCTTATCTCCCAATAGTGATTTTTTTTAGGTTTTTTGCACCCAGTTCAGACTTAGAATGGTGTTCCAAACGTTATTCGTTATTGTTAGTTTTTTCGTTTGTGAACCCTCCCCACCACACCTATTGACAATCCATACAATACGCATAAATAGCCTGGGTCTCAGCTTCCCATACACGGTAAGTTTTTTTTAACTGCATGAGAGGACACACACAAGCTAGGGACCCCAACGTAGAGAAATACTTTGGCGTAGTGTTGGGGCACTATTGCATTGATCAATTCAGTAGCTAAATTTCTCTTGATTCATATGTTCATGGCAGTAATGCAGATTCCATTTTTCACATTTTCACTTTTACACATATTTATTGGATTTTTCAAGTCAGTATTCACACAGCAGTTTCTGCTATTCCATGTATTCCCCTTACATAGTCACTGGTGTGCATACCTTATCTCCCCATAGTGATGTTTTTTTAGGTTTTTTGCACCCAGTTCAGACTTAGAATGGTGTTCCAAACGTTATTCGTTATTGTTAGTTTTTTCGTTTGTGAACCCTCCCCACCACACCTATTGCCAATCCATATCATACGCATAAATAGCCTGGGTCTCAGCTTCCCATACACGGTAAGTTTTTTTTTAACTGCATGAGAGGACACACACAAGCTAGGGACCCCAACGTAGAGAAATACTTTGGCGTAGTGTTGGGGCTCTATTGCATTGATCAATTAAGTAGCTAAATTTCTCTTGATTCATATGTTCATGGCAGTAATGCAGATTCCATTTTTCACATTTTCACTTTTACACATAGCTATTGGATTTTTCAAGTCAGTATTCACACAGCAGTTTCTGCTATTCCATGTATTCCCCTTACATAGTCACTGGTGTGCATACCTTATCTCCCCAGAGTGTGCAATGCAGGCAGACGTGCTGCAAATATCTTTGCACTAGTGGGACAATACAGAAGTCCAACAGTCACATTTAGGATGCCACTAAGTTCACTCAGTGTTTGCTAGTATAATGTCTTAGCAACAATGAGTTTGAGTGGGCAATGCAGGCAGACGTGCTGCAAATATCTTTGCACTAGTGGGACAATACAGAAGTCCAACAGCCACGTTTAGGATGCCACTAAGTTCACTCAGTGTTTGCTAGTATAATGGCTTAGTAACAATGAGTTTGAGTGTGCAATGCAGACAGACATGCTGCAAATATCTTTGCACTAGTGGGACAATATAGAAGTTCAACAGCCACGTTTAGGATGCCACTAAGTTCACTCAGTGTTTGCTAGTATAATGGCTTAGTAACAATGAGTTTGAGTGTGCAATGCAGGCAGACGTGCTGCAAATATCTTTGCACTAGTGGGACAATACAGAAGTCCAACAGCCACGTTTAGGATGCCACTAAGTTCACTCAGTGTTTGCTAGTATAATGGCTTAGTAACAATGAGGTTGAGTGTGCAATGCAGGCAGAGGTGCTGCAAATATCTTTGCACTAGTGGGACAATACAGAAGTCCAACAGCCACGTTTAGGATGCCACTAAGTTCACTCAGTGTTTGCTAGTATAATGTCTTAAGTAACAATGAGTTTGAGTGTGCAATGCAGGCAGACGTGCTGAAAATATTTTTGCACTAGTGGGACAATACAGAAGTCCAACAGCCAAGTTCATGATGCCACTAGGTTCACTCAGTGTTTGCTAATATAATGTCTTAGTAACAATGAGTTTGAGTGTGCAATGCAGGCAGACGTGCTGCAAATATCTTTGCACTAGTGGGACAATACAGAAGTCCAACAGCCCCGTTTAGGATGCCACTAAGTTCACTCAGTGTTTGCTAGTATAATGGCTTAGCAACAATGAGTTTGAGTGTGCAATGCAGGCAGACGTGCTGCAAACATCTTTGCACTAGTGGGACACTACAGAAGTCCAACAGCCACGTTTAGGATGCCACCAAGTTCACTCAGTATTTGCTAGTATAATGTCTTAGTAAAAATGAGTTGGAGTGTGCAATGCAGGCAGACGTGCTGAAAATATCCTTGCACTAGTGGGACAATACAGAAGTCCAATAGCCACGTTTAGGATGCCACTAAGTTCACTCAGTGTTTGCTAGTATAATGGCTTAGTAACAATGAGTTTGAGTGTGCAATGCAGGCAGACGTGCTGCAAAAATCTTTGCACTAGTGGGACAATACAGAAGTCCAACAGCCACGTATAGGATGCCACTAAGTTCACTCAGTGTTTGCTAGTATAATGGCTTAGTAACAATGAGTTTGAGTGTGCAATGCAGGCAGACGTGCTGCAAATATCTTTGCACTTGTAGGAAAATACAGAAGTCCAACAGCCACTTTTATGATGCCACTAAGTTCACTCAGTGTTTGCTAGTATAATGGCTTAGTAACAATGAGTTTGAGTGTGCAATGCAGGTAGACGTGCTGCAAATATCTTTGCACTAGTGGGACAATATAGAAGTCCAACAACCACGTTTAGGATGCCACTAAGTTCACTCAGTGTTTGCTAGTATAATGGCTTAGTAACAATGAGTTTGAGTGTGCAATGCAGGCAGACATGATGCAAATATCTTTGCACTAGTGGGACAATACAGAAGTCCAACAGCCACGTTTAGGATGCCACTAATTCACTCAGTGTTTGCTAGTATAATGTCTTAGTAACAATGAGTTTGAGTGTGCAATGCAGGCAGACGTGCTGCAAATATCTTTGCACTAGTGGGACAATACAGAATTCCAACAGCCACGTTTAGGATGCCACTAAGTTCACTCTGTGTTTGCTAGTATAATGGCTTAGTAACAATGAGTTTGAGTGTGCAATGCAGGCAGACGTGCTGCAAATATTTTTGCACTAGTGGGACAATACAGAAGTCCAACAGCCACTTTTATGATGCCACTAAGTTCACTCAGTGTTTGCTAGTATAATGGCTTAGTAACAATGAGTTTGAGTGTGCAATGCAGGCAGACGTGCTGCAAATATCTTTGCACTAGTGGGACAATACAGAAGTCCAACAGTCACGTTTAGGATGCCACTAAGTTCACTCAGTGTTTGCTAGTATAATGTCTTAGCAACAATGAGTTTGAGTGGGCAATGCAGGCAGACGTGCTGCAAATATCTTTGCACTAGTGGGACAATACAGAAGTCCAACAGCCACGTTTAGGATGCCACTAAGTTCACTCAGTGTTTGCTAGTATAATGGCTTAGTAACAATGAGGTTGAGTGTGCAATGCAGGCAGAGGTGCTGCAAATATCTTTGCACTAGTGGGACAATACAGAAGTCCAACAGCCACGTTTAGGATGCCACTAAGTTCACTCAGTGTTTGCTAGTATAATGTCTTAAGTAACAATGAGTTTGAGTGTGCAATGCAGGCAGACGTGCTGAAAATATTTTTGCACTAGTGGGACAATACAGAAGTCCAACAGCCAAGTTCATGATGCCACTAGGTTCACTCAGTGTTTGCTAATATAATGTCTTAGTAACAATGAGTTTGAGTGTGCAATGCAGGCAGACGTGCTGCAAATATCTTTGCACTAGTGGGACAATACAGAAGTCCAACAGCCCCGTTTAGGATGCCACTAAGTTCACTCAGTGTTTGCTAGTATAATGGCTTAGCAACAATGAGTTTGAGTGTGCAATGCAGGCAGACGTGCTGCAAACATCTTTGCACTAGTGGGACACTACAGAAGTCCAACAGCCACGTTTAGGATGCCACCAAGTTCACTCAGTATTTGCTAGTATAATGTCTTAGTAAAAATGAGTTGGAGTGTGCAATGCAGGCAGACGTGCTGAAAATATCCTTGCACTAGTGGGACAATACAGAAGTCCAATAGCCACGTTTAGGATGCCACTAAGTTCACTCAGTGTTTGCTAGTATAATGGCTTAGTAACAATGAGTTTGAGTGTGCAATGCAGGCAGACGTGCTGCAAAAATCTTTGCACTAGTGGGACAATACAGAAGTCCAACAGCCACGTATAGGATGCCACTAAGTTCACTCAGTGTTTGCTAGTATAATGGCTTAGTAACAATGAGTTTGAGTGTGCAATGCAGGCAGACGTGCTGCAAATATCTTTGCACTTGTAGGAAAATACAGAAGTCCAACAGCCACTTTTATGATGCCACTAAGTTCACTCAGTGTTTGCTAGTATAATGGCTTAGTAACAATGAGTTTGAGTGTGCAATGCAGGTAGACGTGCTGCAAATATCTTTGCACTAGTGGGACAATATAGAAGTCCAACAACCACGTTTAGGATGCCACTAAGTTCACTCAGTGTTTGCTAGTATAATGGCTTAGTAACAATGAGTTTGAGTGTGCAATGCAGGCAGACATGATGCAAATATCTTTGCACTAGTGGGACAATACAGAAGTCCAACAGCCACGTTTAGGATGCCACTAATTCACTCAGTGTTTGCTAGTATAATGTCTTAGTAACAATGAGTTTGAGTGTGCAATGCAGGCAGACGTGCTGCAAATATCTTTGCACTAGTGGGACAATACAGAATTCCAACAGCCACGTTTAGGATGCCACTAAGTTCACTCTGTGTTTGCTAGTATAATGGCTTAGTAACAATGAGTTTGAGTGTGCAATGCAGGCAGACGTGCTGCAAATATTTTTGCACTAGTGGGACAATACAGAAGTCCAACAGCCACTTTTATGATGCCACTAAGTTCACTCAGTGTTTGCTAGTATAATGGCTTAGTAACAATGAGTTTGAGTGTGCAATGCAGGCAGACGTGCTGCAAATATCTTTGCACTAGTGGGACAATACAGAAGTCCAACAGTCACGTTTAGGATGCCACTAAGTTCACTCAGTGTTTGCTAGTATAATGTCTTAGCAACAATGAGTTTGAGTGGGCAATGCAGGCAGACGTGCTGCAAATATCTTTGCACTAGTGGGACAATACAGAAGTCCAACAGCCACGTTTAGGATGCCACTAAGTTCACTCAGTGTTTGCTAGTATAATGGCTTAGTAACAATGAGTTTGAGTGTGCAATGCAGACAGACATGCTGCAAATATCTTTGCACTAGTGGGACAATATAGAAGTTCAACAGCCACGTTTAGGATGCCACTAAGTTCACTCAGTGTTTGCTAGTATAATGGCTTAGTAACAATGAGTTTGAGTGTGCAATGCAGGCAGACGTGCTGCAAATATCTTTGCACTAGTGGGACAATACAGAAGTCCAACAGCCACGTTTAGGATGCCACTAAGTTCACTCAGTGTTTGCTAGTATAATGGCTTAGTAACAATGAGGTTGAGTGTGCAATGCAGGCAGAGGTGCTGCAAATATCTTTGCACTAGTGGGACAATACAGAAGTCCAACAGCCACGTTTGGGATGCCACTAAGTTCACTCAGTGTTTGCTAGTATAATGTCTTAAGTAACAATGAGTTTGAGTGTGCAATGCAGGCAGACGTGCTGAAAATATTTTTGCACTAGTGGGACAATACAGAAGTCCAACAGCCAAGTTCATGATGCCACTAGGTTCACTCAGTGTTTGCTAATATAATGTCTTAGTAACAATGAGTTTGAGTGTGCAATGCAGGCAGACGTGCTGCAAATATCTTTGCACTAGTGGGACAATACAGAAGTCCAACAGCCACGTTTAGGATGCCACTAAGTTCACTCAGTGTTTGCTAGTATAATGGCTTAGCAACAATGAGTTTGAGTGTGCAATGCAGGCAGACGTGCTGCAAACATCTTTGCACTAGTGGGACACTACAGAAGTCCAACAGCCACGTTTAGGATGCCACCAAGTTCACTCAGTATTTGCTAGTATAATGTCTTAGTAAAAATGAGTTGGAGTGTGCAATGCAGGCAGACGTGCTGAAAATATCCTTGCACTAGTGGGACAATACAGAAGTCCAATAGCCACGTTTAGGATGCCACTAAGTTCACTCAGTGTTTGCTAGTATAATGGCTTAGTAACAATGAGTTTGAGTGTGCAATGCAGGCAGACGTGCTGCAAAAATCTTTGCACTAGTGGGACAATACAGAAGTCCAACAGCCACGTATAGGATGCCACTAAGTTCACTCAGTGTTTGCTAGTATAATGGCTTAGTAACAATGAGTTTGAGTGTGCAATGCAGGCAGACGTGCTGCAAATATCTTTGCACTTGTAGGAAAATACAGAAGTCCAACAGCCACTTTTATGATGCCACTAAGTTCACTCAGTGTTTGCTAGTATAATGGCTTAGTAACAATGAGTTTGAGTGTGCAATGCAGGTAGACGTGCTGCAAATATCTTTGCACTAGTGGGACAATATAGAAGTCCAACAACCACGTTTAGGATGCCACTAAGTTCACTCAGTGTTTGCTAGTATAATGGCTTAGTAACAATGAGTTTGAGTGTGCAATGCAGGCAGACGTGATGCAAATATCTTTGCACTAGTGGGACAATACAGAAGTCCAACAGCCACGTTTAGGATGCCACTAATTCACTCAGTGTTTGCTAGTATAATGTCTTAGTAACAATGAGTTTGAGTGTGCAATGCAGGCAGACGTGCTGTAAATATCTTTGCACTAGTGGGACAATACAGAATTCCAACAGCCACGTTTAGGATGCCACTAAGTTCACTCTGTGTTTGCTAGTATAATGGCTTAGTAACAATGAGTTTGAGTGTGCAATGCAGGCAGACGTGCTGCAAATATTTTTGCACTAGTGGGACAATACAGAAGTCCAACAGCCACTTTTATGATGCCACTAAGTTCACTCAGTGTTTGCTAGTATAATGGCTTAGTAACAATGAGTTTGAGTGTGCAATGCAGGTAGACGTGCTGCAAATATCTTTGCACTAGTGGGACAATACAGAAGTCCAACAGCCACTTTTATAATGCCACTAAGTTCACACAGTGTTTGCTAGTATAAAGGCTGAGTAACAATGAGTTTGAGTGTTCAATGCAGGCAGACGTGCTGCAAATATCTTTGCACTAGTGGGACAATACAGAAGTCCAACAGCCACGTTTAGGATGCCACTAAGTTCACTCAGTGTTTGCTAGTATAATGTCTTAGTAACAATGAGTTTGAGTGTGCAATGCAGGCAGACGTGCTGCAAATATCTTTGCACTAGTGGGACAATACAGAAGTCCAACAGCCACGTTTAGGATGCCACTAAGTTCACTCTGTGTTTGCTAGTATAATGGCTTAGTAACAATGAGTTTGAGTGTGCAATGCAGGCAGACGTGCTGCAAATATCTTTGCACTAGTGGGACAATACAGAAGTCCAACAGCCACTTTTATGATGCCACTAAGTTCACTCAGTGTTTGCTAGTATAATGGCTTAGTAACAATGAGTTTGAGTGTGCAATGCAGGTAGACGTGCTGCAAATATCTTTGCACTAGTGGGACAATACAGAAGTCCAACTGCCACTTTTATAATGCCACTAAGTTCACTCAGTGTTTGCTAGTATAATGGCTTAGTAACAATGAGTTTGAGTGTGCAATGTAGGCAGACGTGCTGCAAATATCTTTGCACTAGTGGGTCAATACAGAAGTCCAACAGCCACGTTTAGGATGCCACTAAATTCACTCAGTGTTTGCTAGTTTAATGTCTTAGTAACAATGAGTTTTAGTGTGCAATGCAGGCAGACGTGCTGCAAATATCTTTGCACTAGTGGGACAATACAGAAGTCCAACAGCCACGTTTAGGATGCCACTAAGTTCACTCAGTGTTTGCTAGTATAATGGCTTAGTAACAATGAGTTTGAGTGTGCAATGCAGGCAGACGTGCTGCAAATATCTTTGCACTAGTGGGACAATACAGAAGTCCAACAGCCACTTTTATGATGCCACTAAGTTCACTCAGGGTTTGCTAGTATAATGGCTTAGTAACAATGAGTTTGAGTGTGCAATGCAGGCAGACGTGCTGCAAATATCTTTGCACTAGTGGGACAATACAGAAGTCCAACCGCCACGTTTAGGATGCCACTAAGCTCACTCAGTGTTTGCTAGTATAATGGCTTAGTAACAATGAGTTTGAGTGTGCAATGCAGGCAGACGTGCTGCAAATAGCTTTGCACTAGTGGGACAATACAGAAGTCCAACAGCCACGTTTAGGATGCCACTAAGTTCACTCAGTGTTTGCTAGTATAATGTCTTAGTAACAATGAGTTTGAGTGTGCAATGCAGGCAGACATGCTGCAAATATCTTTGCACTAGTGTGACAATACAGAAGTCCAACAGCCACGTTTAGGATGCCACTAAGTTCACTCAGTGTTTGTTAGTATAATGTCTTAAAAACAATGAGTTTGAGTGTTCAATGCAAGCAGACGTGCTGCAAATATCTTTGCACTAGTGGGACAATACAGAAGTCCAACAGCCACTTTTATGATGCCACTAAGTTCACTCAGGGTTTGCTAGTATAATGGCTTAGTAACAATGAGTTTGAGTGTGCAATGCAGGCAGACGTGCTGCAAATATCTTTGCACTAGTGGGACAATACAGAAGTCCAACCGCCACGTTTAGGATGCCACTAAGCTCACTCAGTGTTTGCTAGTATAATGGCTTAGTAACAATGAGTTTGAGTGTGCAATGCAGGCAGACGTGCTGCAAATAGCTTTGCACTAGTGGGACAATACAGAAGTCCAACAGCCACGTTTAGGATGCCACTAAGTTCACTCAGTGTTTGCTAGTATAATGTCTTAGTAACAATGAGTTTGAGTGTGCAATGCAGGCAGACATGCTGCAAATATCTTTGCACTAGTGTGACAATACAGAAGTCCAACAGCCACGTTTAGGATGCCACTAAGTTCACTCAGTGTTTGTTAGTATAATGTCTTAAAAACAATGAGTTTGAGTGTTCAATGCAAGCAGACGTGCTGCAAATATCTTTGCACTAGTGGGACAATACAGAAGTCCAACAGCCACGTTTATGATGCCAATAAATTCACTCAGTGTTTGCTAGTATAATGGCTTAGTAACAATGAGTTTGAGTGTGCAATGCAGGTAGACGTGCTGCAAATATCTTTGCACTAATGGGACAACACAGAAGTCCAACAGCCACTTTTATGATGCCACTACGTTCACTCAGTGTTTGATAGTATAATGGCTTAGTAACAATGAGTTTGAGTGTGCAATGCAGGCAGACGTGCTGCAAATATCTTTGCACTAGTGGGACAATACAGAAGTCCAACAGCCACGTTTAGGATGCCACTAAGTTCACTCAGTGTTTGCTAGTATAATGGCTTAGTAACAATGAGTTTGAGTGTGCAATGCAGGCAGACGTGCTGCAAATATCTTTGCACTAGTGGGACAATACAGAAGTCCAACAGCCACGATTAGAATGCCACTAAGTTCACTCAGTGTTTGCTAGTATAATGGCTTAGTAACAATGAGTTTGAGTGTGCAATGCAGGCAGACGTGCTGCAAATATCTTTGTACTAGTGGGACAATACAGAAGTCCAACACCCAGGTTTAGGATGCCACTAAGTTCACTCAGTGTTTGCTAGTATAATGGCTTAGTAACAATGAGTTTGAGTGTGCAAAGGACAGGAGGGTACAGTGCCAGGGTTGTGGGTCTCTGGGTAGAGGAAAGGAAGCCTGCCTTTCTATCCCTCTCAATGGGGAAATGCAGCGAGGAAATCCCTGACCTTAGCTACACAGACGCTATCATCTTGTGTAGCTGTTAAACTCTGTTTTCACGGACCTGTCACCTATGGCTCTGACCCTGCCGGTATTAGCCCTTAAAAGGACTGATATAAACTTCTATCCCTGTTCTGTACGGCGCTGTGTATGGAGCATACACAGCAGTATTCGAGATAGGAGCTGCGCCAGTGATGACTGACACCAAGGACGCAGAAGGCAGATAATGACTTGCTGGAGGAAAATGTCCGTTTTTATAATGCAGGGACATGTGACATGGACATCCTATCACACATGCCGTTGCTTCTCTGGCTAAAAGTCCACTTAGCTGTGTGTGTGTCTGGGATTGGCTGACATGCTGGCCTGCTCCACTACACGCGCGCGCTTAGTGAAGGAAGACAAGGAAAAAAAAAATGCGCTGTTCCTGCACTCTATACGCTGAAATTTCATAATAGTGTGAGTCACAGAGTGACTTACACTATTACAGCGGAAAGCCAGCTAAGAATTAGCTGGTCTTTTTGCTGCTAGAACCGTTCTCGAACGTATCTAGAACTATCGAGCTTTAGCAAAAAGCTCGAGTTCTAGTTCGATCTAGAACAGCCCACAAAATCACTCGAGCCGCGAACTGGAGAACCTCGAACCGCGAACCGCGCTCAACTCTACTCCTGACAGAAAACAGCATCAAAATGAAATCAAACCCACTATTATGTTTTTATTTTTCCAAGAGATGCATATTTGGTGCTGAAATTTATACATCATATTCCTGCACCAAACCTGCATCTCCTGGTAAAAAAAAGTCCATCAATGACGCATTAAAACCTTATTGTGTTTTGAGGCAATTTTTTATCATCAGACACAGATTTGGTGCAGTAATATGGTATATAAATTGCAGCACCAAATCTGCATCTTTTGGCAAAAAAAAATGCGGTTTTCTGCCAGAAGATGTAGATCTGTGAACTCAGTGACCTCACCTCACTCAGTGAGTTTAATGAGGTTACCTGAGGTCCGCTTACCTGCTGTCAAAGCTGGGGTACCGTGGGAACCTTTAGCTTAGACCGCAGATAAGTTGAGTGATGTCACCGCTTACAGCTGCAGCTCAGTCAGTCTCTGCCTGAAGCCGCAGTGTGTGGTCATGTTCTGTGCCTACGCTACATAGAGTGCCTTTCGAAGGTATTCGTCCCCCTTGAATTTTTCAACTTTTTCCCACATTTCAGGCTTCAAACATAAAGATAAAAAAATTAAATTTTATGGTGAAGAATCAACAACAAGTGGCACACAATTGTGGAGGTGAACGATATTTATTGCTTATTTTAAACTTTTGTAAAAAATAAAAAACTGAAAATTGGGGCGTGCAATATTATTCGTCCCCTTTACTTTCAGTGCAGCAAACTCACTCCAGAAGTTCATTTAGGATCTCTGAATGATCAAATGTTGTCCTAAATGACTGATGATGATAAATATAAGCCACCTGTGTGTAATCTATTCTCCATATAAATGCACCTGCTCTGTGATAGTCTCAGTGTTCTGTTTAAAGTGCAGAGAGCATCATAAAGACCAAGGAACACAACAGGCAGGTCTGTGATACTGTTGTAGAGAAGATTAAAGCCGGATTTATTTGCAAAAAAGATTTACAAAACTTTAAACATCCAAAGAAGCCCTGTGCAAGCAATCATATTGAAATGGAAGGAGTATCATACCACTGCAAATCTACCAAGACCCGGCTGTCCCTCAAAAATGTCATGTCAAACAAGGAGAAGACTGATCAGAGATGCAGCCAAGAGGCCCCTGATCACTCTGGATGAACTGCAGAGATCTACAGCTGAGGAGGGAGAGTCTATCCATAGGACAACAATCAGTCGTACACTGCACAAATCTGGCCTTTATGGAAGAGTAGCAAGGAGAAAGCCATTTCTCAAAGATATCCATAAAAGTGTTGTTTAATGTTTGCCACAAGCCACCTGGGAGACACACCAAACATGTGGAAGAAGGTGCTCTGGCTAGATGAAACCAAAATTGACCTTTTTGGGCACAATGCCAAATGATATGTTTAGCGTAAAAGCAATACTGCTTATCACCCTGAACACATCATCCCCACTGTCAAACATGGTGGTGGCAGCATCATGGTTTGAGCCTGCTTTGCTTCAGCAGGCACAGGTTAGATGGTTAAAATTGATGAGAAGATGGATGGAGCCAAATACAGGACTATTCTTGAAGAAAACCTGTTGGAGTCTGCAAAAGACCTGAGACTGGGCAGGAGATTTGTCTTTCAACAAGACAATGATCCCAAACATAAAGCAAAATCTACAATGGAATGGTTCACAAATAAACGTATTCAGGTGTTAGAATGGCCAAGTCAAAGTCCAGATCTGAATCCAAGACGAGAATCTGTGGAAAGAGCTGAAAACTGCTGTTCACAAGCTGTTTGCAAAGGAAGAATGGGCAAGAATTTCAGTCTCTCGATGTGCGAAACTGGTAGAGACATACCCCAAGCGACTTGCAGCTGTAATCGCAGCAAAAGGTGGCGCTACAAAATATTAACTTAAAGGGGACGAATAATATTGCACTCCCCACTTTTCAGTAAATTATTTTTTACAAAAATAAGCAATAAATTTCGTTCACCTTCACAATTGTGTCCCACTTGTTGTTGATTCTTTTTTCCATAACATTAAAATTTTCATCTTTATGTTTGAAGCCTGAAATGTGGGGAAAGGTTGAAAAATTCAAGTGGGCTGAATACTTTCGCAAGGCACTGTAACTTCAGTATGTAGCAGAGCCTGAATCATCACAGGACCTCTTGTGGATTACATTGGACTTGTGTATTTGGGGTTAATAAATGGAGAAAGGGAGGTTTAAATTGTATTTTATTTCCAATAAATGATTTTTTCTGTGTTTGTGTTTATTTCTTTTTACTTACAGTATTAATACTGGGGGTTCTCATAGATGCCTCTCATTACTAAACTAGGGTTTAGCGGCAGCTGGGAGCTGTCATTATCCTCTTATATTACAACAATTGCCACCGCACCAGGGCAATCAGGATGAGTGAGGTAAAGTGCCGGGATTGTCACATTACATGGATGCAACAATTCTGGGTGGCTGCAGGCTGCTATTTTTTGACTGGCAAGCCCAATAACCATGGTCCTTCTCAGCCTGAGAATACTAGCCCCAGCTGTCGGCTTTATAATGGCTAGGTATCAATATTGGGAAGAATCAAGCACCTTTTTTTACAATTTTCATTAAAATAATTAAACAAAAGCCTCATAGGGTCCCTCGTATTTTGATACACAGCCAAGATAAACACACATGTGAGGTTTGCAGCTTGTAGCCATATGCTTTGTCTGTGCTGAGTATCACAATATGGGGGGACACTACGTCAATTTATTTCTTTAATTTTGCACTACAGAGATGAAGATAGCGTGTGTGTTTCCAAACAATCACAGATGCTGTCACACAGGGTGGGGGAGCTGTCTGACTAAAATCGATCACAGACACCAGGACTGCCAGAGGTCTGGAGAATCAGTAAATATGTATGAGGGTTAATGAGCAGACCCGGAAGTAGTGTTAGGGCAGCTTTGCACGTTGCGACATCGCAAGCCGATGCTGCGATGTCGCACGCGATAGTCCCCGCCCCCGTCGCAGGTACGATATCGTGTGATAGCTGGCGTAGCGCAAATTATCGCTACGCGAGCTTCACATGCACTCACCCGCCCTGTGACCGTTGCTCTGGCCAGCGACCCGCCTCCTTCCTAGGGGGGCGGGTCGTGCGGCGTCATAGCGATGTCACACGGCAGGCGGCCAATAGCGGCGGAGGGGCGGAGATGAGCAGGATGTAAACATCCCGCCCACCTCCTTCCTTCCGCATATCCTACGGAAGCCGCAGTGACGCCAGTAGGAGATGTTCCTCGCTCCTGCGGCTTCACACACAGCGATGTGTGCTGCCGCAGGAGCAAAGAACAACATCGGACCGTCGCATCAGCGTAATTATGGATTACGCCGACGCTGCACCGATGATACGATTACGACGATTTTGCGCTCGTTAATCATATCATCTAGGCTTTACACACTACGATGTCGCATGCGATGCCGGATGTGCGTCACTTTCAATTTGACCCCACCGACATCGCACCTGCGATGTCATAGTGTGCAAAGCCCGCCTTACAGCCATGCAGGAGACTCCGAAAGTATAACTCTCCTTCTTAATTCAATTTTCTTTCTTTTTCCTTAATTTTTTTAATTATCCTGGTGGCTGATTCCAAACAGTTACATGGAGTTCCATGAGAACTCCGTGTTCGAGATCCGTGCATGGGCACTAAGTATCCGGTCCAGACCCCGAACTTTACAGTTAGGGTTTGCCCATCACTATTATAGGATAGATTACATTTTTCAGGTATCAGCAGCATGCTAGGTAAGGCTAATATCCCTGCCTACAGGCCTGTAATACATGATTCCTACACCACCATCTTACCATACACTAAAAGCAGCTAAATTTGATGTTATTATAGAATAGATTACATTTTTAGGTATTAGCAGCATGGTGTGTAAGGCTAGAAACCCTGCCTACAGGCACATAGTACATGCTCCCTACTCCAGAGTCTTAAACAACACTAATTGCAAACTAAGGTGGGTATTGAAAGACAATAGATTTTTGCCTACAGTCCTGTTATACACAATCTAATAATTCATAATTTCACCTGACATTAAACAAAAAGGGGTATTTAAAGAGAATTTAGCAGATTTTTTTTAACCTAGCAGCAGGAGGCTGTATAAGGCTAATGTTGCGGGCAGGGGGACAGACCACGGCTGGGAGAGGGGGCTGCTCGAGACTAGAGATGAGCGAACCGGTCCCGGTTCGGCTCGAGGTCGGCTCGACGAACGGGGATCCGAACTCGAACGTATAGGCTAGAATGGGAGGCAATCACAAACACATAAAAATGCATGATAAATGTACACACACAGTTAATAAACATTGCCATAACACTTACCGGTCCTCGCGATCCCTTCTGCACTCTGTCTCCTGCCGCTATTCCATCCGATGATCGCTGAATCCTCCCGGTAACGGCACTGCCAGCAGAGATGCAGGACCTATCGTGACGTCAAAATAGCCATGTGACCAGACACGTGGCCATTATCTCATTGGCTACAGACTGGTCACATGACTATGACACGTCATGTAGGACCTGCGAGTGCATATCTCCGGTACACGGTGCACATATGTGTATCGCCGTGTACCGGCGACATGCTCTAGCACACGGTCGACTCCCCGTTCCGTTAGGGACCGGCTGACACAGCCGGTCATTAACGGAGATCACCGTTGCCATAGCAACGCAGTTAGCGGTGATGTCACCGCTAACCGCGGCTCCGAGAGCACCGTTGCTATGGTAACGCGTCTGTCAGCGTTACCGCTGTTATCGCTGACAGCCAGCAGTGATCACTCACGGAGTGAAGGCTGCACGCTGCTTCCCGATTGTAGTGATGATTGTAGTGAGGATGGAGGTTCCCCAGCCCCAAGTGATGAGCTGGTGAATCTCATCCTTCCTCACTACAATCGTCACTACTACTACACTAGTGAGGATTGTAGTGAGGATGGAGGTTCCCCAGCCCCAAGTGATGAGCTGGTGCACCTCATCCTCACTACAATCGTCACTACTACTACACTAGTGAGGATTGTAGTGAGGATGGAGGTTCCCCAGCCCCAAGTGATGAGCTGGTGAATCTCATCCTCACTACAATCGTCACTACTACTACACTAGAAAGAAAGAAGACAGAAGAGCAGGATCGTGGAGGGCTGACAGGGGGTAATAAAGATGGAGTCTCTAATGTGTCTGTGTATTTATTTCTATTAAAGTATTTTTTCTCTGTGTGGTGTCTTTTTTTAACCCTTTATTGGAGATTCTTAATGGCCGGGTCAAACGTGCCTGACATTAAGAATCTCTGGCTTAATACTGGCTGGTAAAACAAAGCCAGTATTAACTCATAATTACCCAACAAGCCACCCGGCTCCAGGGCTGTTGGAAGAGGTGGATACAGTGCCAGATGATGGCGCTTCTATGAGAGCGCCATTTTCTGGGACAGCTGCGGACTGAAATCCGCAGCAGAGGCGCCCACAAACCTCGGGCTAACCTGTGCTGCGGATTCCAATCCCCAGCTGCCTAGTTGTACCCGGCTGGACACAAAAATAGGGCGAAGCCCACGTCATTTGTTTTTTAATTATTTCATGAAATAAGTGAAATAATTAAAAAAAACGGGCTTCCCTATATTTTTGGTTCCCAGCCGGGTACAAATAGGCAACTGGGGGTTGGAGGCAGCCCGTGGCTGCCAGCTGTACCTGGCTAGCATACAAAAATATGGCGAAGCCCACGTCATTTTTTTGGTGGGCAAAAAACTTCTTCATACAGTCCTGGATGGAGTATGCTGAGCCTTGTAGTTCTGCAGCTGCTGTCTGCTCTTCTCCATACAGACAGACAGCAGCTGCAGAACTACAAGGCTCAGCATACTCCATCCAGGACTGTATGGAGAGGTTTATTGCCCCCTGAAAAAATTATGTGGGCTTCGCCATATTTTTGTATGCTAGCCAGGTACAGCAGGCAGGTACGGCTGCCCCCAACCCCCAGTTGCCTATTTGTACCCAGCTGGGAACCAAAAATAAAGGGAAGCCCTTTTTTTATTATTTCATGAATTTCATGAAATAATTAGAAAACAAATGACGTAGGCTTTGCCCCATTTTTGTGCCCAGCCAGGTACAACTAGGCAGCTGGGGATTGGAATCCGCACCACAGGTTGGCCTGAGCTTTCTGGGCCCCACTGCTGCGAATTGCAGTCTGCAGCCGCCTCAGAAAATGGCATTTTCATAGAAGCGCCATCTTCTGGCGCTGTATCCAACTCTTCCAGCACCTGCCTGCTATACCTGGCTAGCATACAAAAATATGGCGAAGCTCACGTCCTTTTTTTGTAGTTTTTTGGCAAAAAAAATAAAAAATGCTTCCTTGGATTTTCCATTGCCAGTGAAGGTAACACCAAGCAGTGGGGGTTAGCAGCCAGTAGCTGCTTGGATTACCCTTAGCTAGCAATACAAAAAATGCAGCGTGAGCCCATATATATTTTTTTTAATTATTTATTTAAATAACTAAAAATAAAATGGGCTTCCCTGTATTTTGATTGCTGGACATCACAGTGCTGTAAAAATAAATCTTTAAAAAAATGACGTAGCGCTCCGCGGTATTTTTGATTCTCAGCGCAGATAAAGCAGACAGCTATGGGTTGCCACCCCCATCTGCCTGCCGTTACCTTGGTTGGCAATCAAAATACAGGGAAGCCCATTAATTTTTTCTATTTAAAAAATAGTTAAAAAAAAAAAATTACGTTGGGTCCCCCCATTTTTGATAGCCAGCTAGGCTAAAGCAGACGGCTGTAGCCTGAAAACCACAGCTGGCAGCTTTACCGTGGTTGGGGATCCAATGTGGAGGTCCCCTCAGGCTCTTTTTTATAATTATTTTATAAATATTAATAATTACACAATAAAAGTAGGGTCCCCCCCAAATTGGATCACCAGCCAAGGTAAAGCGGACAGCTGTGGTCTGGTATTCTCAGGGTGGGAAGGTCCATAGTTATTGGGCCTTCACAGCCTAAAAATAGCAGGCCGCAGGCACCCCAGACGTGGCGCATCCACTAGATGCGCCAATCCTGGCGCTTCACCCCAGCTCATCCCGTGCCCTGGTGCAGTGGCAAACGGAGTAATAAATCGGGTTGATGCTAGCTGTAAAGTCACCTGAGATCAAGCCCAGCAGTTTGTGATGTCATGGCGTCTATTAGATACCCAACATCATAAACTGTCAGTACTAACAAAAACAAAAAATCGACAAAAGAAATTTATTTGAAAAAACAGTCCCCAAAACATTTCCTCTTTCACCAATTTATTGTAAGAAAAAAAATAAAGGGGTCCCACGACGACTCTGGACCGTCTAGAATATGGGGGGGAGACACTCAGGGAACGTATCCCCCATTTTCTAGGAGTGCGGACCCTTCATGTGAGGAGTGTGGGTGCAATGAATCTGCACTCACTCTCCCCGGGTCCACAGCAGCAGAGTCCATGTCGTAATGGTTGCTACCAAAGCTGCAATGCCCTGCTCATGAGGTAAGGGCATGCCTAATCAGGAGAACTACTGTGGAGGAAGCTCTGCTCACTGGTATATAGGTGCTCAGAGGTAATAATAGATAAAATTAGTGAGTAACCTCGGCACTCTATATCTCCCAGACTAAGTCAGTAAGTCACAATGGATAGTAATGCAAAATCACTCTTTATTGGTCCGTATTAAGAAATTTTTTTTTCATAAGCATATATGTTTTTGTCCAAAACAAGTTACAAATGACGTTTCGGCCTGAGCCTTCGTCAGATTGGACTTATCTGCATGTAATCATGAAAAATGACAATAATCAGTATCACATAAGAGTGAGAGAACAATAACATAAACTGGAACAATGTAGAGGTACAATTGGGATGCAGCAAAAAAATTGCAACACAGCAAGAAATGAAACACATGATACAAATGTCATAATACAGTACAAGGACAATATAGTAATGACAAATATGGGGTCAGAGTAGGCTTAGACAGCTCTGGTACGAAAGAGATGTCAATCATAAAGTAACATGTGCAGTAGGTGTAGAGCTACAGTATGCATGGCAGAGCTAATGGGTAGACCGACCATAGAAAAAGAACGGAGAAAAAGTGGAGAAAAAAATAGAGAAAAAGTGGAGAATAAGTGGAGAAAAAGTGGAGAAAAAGTGGAGAAAAAGTGAAGAAAAAGTGGAGAAAAAAATGGAGAAAAAGTGGAGAATAAATGGAGAAAAAGTGGAGAAAAAAATGGAGAAAAAGTGGAGAAAAAGTGGAGAAAAAGTGGAGAAAAATAGGAGAAAAAAATGGAGAAAAAGTGGAGAAAAAGTGGAGAATAAGTGGAGAAAAAGTGGAGAAAAAAATGGAGAAAAAGTGGAGAAAAAGTGGAGAATAAGTGGAGAAAAAGTGGAGAAAAAGTGGAGAAAAAGTGGAGAAAAAAATGGAGAAAAAGTGGAGAAAAAGTGGAGAATAAATGGAGAAAAAGTGGAGAAAAAGTGGAGAAAAAAATGGAGAAAAAGTGGAGAAAAAGTGGAGAATAAGTGAAGAAAAAGTGGAGAAAAAGTGGAGAAAAAAATGGAGAAAAAGTGGAGAAAAAGTGGAGAATAAGTGGAGAAAAAGTGGAGAAAAAGTGGAGAAAAAGTGGAGAAAAAAATGGAGAAAAAGTGGAGAAAAAGTGGAGAATAAATGGAGAAAAAGTGGAGAAAAAATGGAGAAAAAAATGGAGAAAAAGTGGAGAAAAAGTGGAGAAAAAAATGGAGAAAAAGTGGAGAAAAAAATGGAGAAAAAGTGGAGAATAAGTGGAGAAAAAGTGGAGAAAAAGTGGAGAAAAAGTGGAGAAAAAAATGGAGAAAAAGAGGAGAAAAAGTGGAGAATAAATGGAGAAAAAGTGGAGAAAAAATGGAGAAAAAGTGGAGAAAAAATGGAGAAAAAGTAGAGAAAAAGTGGAGAAAAAAATGGAGAAAAAGTGGAGAAAAAGTGGAGAATAAGTGGAGAAAAAGTGGAGAAAAAGTGGAGAAAAAAATGGAGAAAAAGTGGATAAAAAGTGGAGAATAAATGGAGAAAAAGTGGAGAATAAATGGAGAAAAAGTGGAGAAAAAGTGGAGAAAAAAATGGAGAAAAAGTGGAGAATAAATGGAGAAAAAGTGGAGAAAAAGTGGAGAAAAAAATGGAGAAAAAGTGGAGAATAAATGGAGAAAAAGTGGAGAAAAAGTGGAGAAAAAGTGGAGAAAAAGTGGAGAAAAAAGTGGAGAAAAAGTGGAGAAAAAGTGGAGAATAAATAGAGAAAAAGTGGAGAAAAAGTGGAGAAAAAAATGGAGAAAAAGTGGAGAATAAATGGAGAAAAAGTGGAGAAAAAAATGGAGAAAAAGTGGAGAATAAATGGAGAAAAAGTGGAGAATAAGTGGAGAAAAAGTGGAGAAAAAGTGGAGAAAAAGTGGAGAAAAAGTGGAGAAAAAAATGGAGAAAAAGTGGAGAAAAAGTGGAGAATAAATGGAGAAAAAGTGGAGAAAAAGTGGAGAATAAATGGAGAAAAAGTGGAGAAAAAATGGAGAAAAAGTGGAGAAAAAATGGAGAAAAAGTAGAGAAAAGTGGAGAAAAAAATGGAGAAAAAGTGGAGAAAAAGTGGAGAATAAGTGGAGAAAAAGTGGAGAAAAAGTGGAGAAAAAAATGGAGAAAAAGTGGAGAAAAAGTGGAGAATAAATGGAGAAAAAGTGGAGAATAAATGGAGAAAAAGTGGAGAAAAAGTGGAGAAAAAAATGGAGAAAAAGTGGAGAATAAATGGAGAAAAAGTGGAGAAAAAGTGGAGAAAAAAATGGAGAAAAAGTGGAGAATAAATGGAGAAAAAGTGGAGAAAAAGTGGAGAAAAAGTGGAGAAAAAGTGGAGAAAAAAGTGGAGAAAAAGTGGAGAAAAAGTGGAGAATAAATGGAGAAAAAGTGGAGAAAAAGTGGAGAAAAAAATGGAGAAAAAGTGGAGAATAAATGGAGAAAAAGTGGAGAAAAAGTGGAGAAAAAAATGGAGAAAAAGTGGAGAATAAATGGAGAAAAAGTGGAGAATAAGTGGAGAAAAAGTGGAGAAAAAGTGGAGAAAAAGTGGAGAAAAGTGGAGAAAAAAGTAAAGAAAAAGTGGAGAATAAATGGAGAAAAAGTGGAGAAAAAGTGGAGAAAAAGTGGAGAAAAATAGGAGAAAAAAATGGAGAAAAAGTGGAGAAAACGTGGAGAATAAGTGGAGAAAAAGTGGAGAAAAAGTGGAGAAAAAAATGGAGAAAAAGTGGAGAAAAAGTGGAGAATAAGTGGAGAAAAAGTGGAGAAAAAGTGGAGAAAAAGTGGAGAAAAAAATGGAGAAAAAGTGGAGAAAAAGTGGAGAATAAATGGAGAAAAAGTGGAGAAAAAGTGGAGAATAAGTGAAGAAAAAGTGGAGAAAAAGTGGAGAAAAAAATGGAGAAAAAGTGGAGAAAAAGTGGAGAATAAGTGGAGAAAAAGTGGAGAAAAAGTGGAGAAAAAGTGGAGAAAAAAATGGAGAAAAAGTGGAGAAAAAGTGGAGAATAAATGGAGAAAAAGTGGAGAAAAAATGGAGAAAAAAATGGAGAAAAAGTGGAGAAAAAGTGAAGAAAAAAATGGAGAAAAAGTGGAGAAAAAAATGGAGAAAAAGTGGAGAATAAGTGGAGAAAAAGTGGAGAAAAAGTGGAGAAAAAGTGGAGAAAAAATGGAGAAAAAGAGGAGAAAAAGTGGAGAATAAATGGAGAAAAAGTGGAGAAAAAATGGAGAAAAAGTGGAGAAAAAATGGAGAAAAAGTAGAGAAAAAGTGGAGAAAAAAATGGAGAAAAAGTGGAGAAAAAGTGGAGAATAAGTGGAGAAAAAGTGGAGAAAAAGTGGAGAAAAAAATGGAGAAAAAGTGGAGAAAAAGTGGAGAATAAATGGAGAAAAAGTGGAGAATAAATGGAGAAACAGTGGAGAAAAAGTGGAGAAAAAAATGGAGAAAAAGTGGAGAATAAATGGAGAAAAAGTGGAGAAAAAGTGGAGAAAAAAATGGAGAAAAAGTGGAGAATAAATGGAGAAAAAGTGGAGAATAAGTGGAGAAAAAGTGGAGAAAAAGTGGAGAAAAAGTGAAGAAAAAGTGGAGAAAAAAATGGAGAAAAAGTGGAGAATAAATGGAGAAAAAGTGGAGAAAAAAATGGAGAAAAAGTGGAGAAAAAGTGGAGAAAAAGTGGAGAAAAATAGGAGAAAAAAATGGAGAAAAAGTGGAGAAAAAGTGGAGAATAAGTGGAGAAAAAGTGGAGAAAAAGTGGAGAAAAAAATGGAGAAAAAGTGGAGAAAAAGTGGAGAATAAGTGGAGAAAAAGTGGAGAAAAAGTGGAGAAAAAGTGGAGAAAAAAATGGAGAAAAAGTGGAGAAAAAGTGGAGAATAAATGGAGAAAAAGTGGAGAAAAAGTGGAGAAAAAAATGGAGAAAAAGTGGAGAAAAAGTGGAGAATAAGTGAAGAAAAAGTGGAGAAAAAGTGGAGAAAAAAATGGAGAAAAAGTGGAGAAAAAGTGGAGAATAAGTGGAGAAAAAGTGGAGAAAAAGTGGAGAAAAAGTGGAGAAAAAAATGGAGAAAAAGTGGAGAAAAAGTGGAGAATAAATGGAGAAAAAGTGGAGAAAAAATGGAGAAAAAAATGGAGAAAAAGTGGAGAAAAAGTGGAGAAAAAAATGGAGAAAAAGTGGAGAAAAAAATGGAGAAAAAGTGGAGAATAAGTGGAGAAAAAGTGGAGAAAAAGTGGAGAAAAAGTGGAGAAAAAAATGGAGAAAAAGAGGAGAAAAAGTGGAGAATAAATGGAGAAAAAGTGGAGAAAAAATGGAGAAAAAGTGGAGAAAAAATGGAGAAAAAGTAGAGAAAAAGTGGAGAAAAAAATGGAGAAAAAGTGGAGAAAAAGTGGAGAATAAGTGGAGAAAAAGTGGAGAAAAAGTGGAGAAAAAAATGGAGAAAAAGTGGAGAAAAAGTGGAGAATAAATGGAGAAAAAGTGGAGAATAAATGGAGAAAAAGTGGAGAAAAAGTGGAGAAAAAAATGGAGAAAAAGTGGAGAATAAATGGAGAAAAAGTGGAGAAAAAGTGGAGAAAAAGTGGAGAAAAAAATGGAGAAAAAGTGGAGAATAAATGGAGAAAAAGTGGAGAAAAAGTGGAGAAAAAGTGGAGAAAAAGTGGAGAAAAAGTGGAGAAAAAAGTGGAGAAAAAGTGGAGAAAAAGTGGAGAATAAATGGAGAAAAAGTGGAGAAAAAGTGGAGAAAAAAATTGAGAAAAAGTGGAGAATAAATGGAGAAAAAGTGGAGAAAAAAATGGAGAAAAAGTGGAGAATAAATGGAGAAAAAGTGGAGAATAAGTGGAGAAAAAGTGGAGAAAAAGTGGAGAAAAAGTGGAGAAAAAGTGGAGAAAAAAGTGGAGAAAAAGTGGAGAAAAAGTGGAGAATAAATGGAGAAAAAGTGGAGAAAAAGTGGAGAATAAATGGAGAAAAAGTGGAGAAAAAATGGAGAAAAAGTGGAGAAAAAATGGAGAAAAAGTAGAGAAAAAGTGGAGAAAAAAATGGAGAAAAAGTGGAGAAAAAGTGGAGAATAAGTGGAGAAAAAGAGGAGAAAAAGTGGAGAAAAAAATGGAGAAAAAGTGGAGAAAAAGTGGAGAATAAATGGAGAAAAAGTGGAGAATAAATGGAGAAAAAGTGGAGAAAAAGTGGAGAAAAAAATGGAGAAAAAGTGGAGAATAAATGGAGAAAAAGTGGAGAAAAAGTGGAGAAAAAAATGGAGAAAAAGTGGAGAATAAATGGAGAAAAAGTGGAGAAAAAGTGGAGAAAAAGTGGAGAAAAAGTGGAGAAAAAAGTGGAGAAAAAGTGGAGAAAAAGTGGAGAATAAATGGAGAAAAAGTGGAGAAAAAATGGAGAAAAAGTAGAGAAAAAGTGGAGAAAAAAATGGAGAAAAAGTTGAGAAAAAGTGGAGAATAAGTGGAGAAAAAGTGGAGAAAAAGTGGAGAAAAAAATGGAGAAAAAGTGGAGAAAAAGTGGAGAATAAATGGAGAAAAAGTGGAGAAAAAGTGGAGAAAAAAATGGAGAAAAAGTGGAGAATAAATGGAGAAAAAGTGGAGAATAAGTGGAGAAAAAGTGGAGAAAAAGTGGAGAAAAAGTGGAGAAAAGTGGAGAAAAAAGTAAAGAAAAAGTGGAGAATAAATGGAGAAAAAGTGGAGAAAAAGTGGAGAAAAATAGGAGAAAAAAATGGAGAAAAAGTGGAGAAAACGTGGAGAATAAGTGGAGAAAAAGTGGAGAAAAAGTGGAGAAAAAAATGGAGAAAAAGTGGAGAAAAAGTGGAGAATAAGTGGAGAAAAAGTGGAGAAAAAGTGGAGAAAAAGTGGAGAAAAAAATGGAGAAAAAGTGGAGAAAAAGTGGAGAATAAATGGAGAAAAAGTGGAGAAAAAGTGGAGAATAAGTGAAGAAAAAGTGGAGAAAAAGTGGAGAAAAAAATGGAGAAAAAGTGGAGAAAAAGTGGAGAATAAGTGGAGAAAAAGTGGAGAAAAAGTGGCGAAAAAGTGGAGAAAAAAATGGAGAAAAAGTGGAGAAAAAGTGGAGAATAAATGGAGAAAAAGTGGAGAAAAAATGGAGAAAAAAATGGAGAAAAAGTGGAGAAAAAGTGAAGAAAAAAATGGAGAAAAAGTGGAGAAAAAAATGGAGAAAAAGTGGAGAATAAGTGGAGAAAAAGTGGAGAAAAAGTGGAGAAAAAGTGGAGAAAAAATGGAGAAAAAGAGGAGAAAAAGTGGAGAATAAATGGAGAAAAAGTGGAGAAAAAATGGAGAAAAATTGGAGAAAAAATGGAGAAAAAGTAGAGAAAAAGTGGAGAAAAAAATGGAGAAAAAGTGGAGAAAAAGTGGAGAATAAGTGGAGAAAAAGTGGAGAAAAAGTGGAGAAAAAAATGGAGAAAAAGTGGAGAAAAAGTGGAGAATAAATGGAGAAAAAGTGGAGAATAAATGGAGAAACAGTGGAGAAAAAGTGGAGAAAAAAATGGAGAAAAAGTGGAGAATAAATGGAGAAAAAGTGGAGAAAAAGTGGAGAAAAAAATGGAGAAAAAGTGGAGAATAAATGGAGAAAAAGTGGAGAATAAGTGGGGAAAAAGTGGAGAAAAAGTGGAGAAAAAGTGAAGAAAAAGTGGAGAAAAAAATGGAGAAAAAGTGGAGAATAAATGGAGAAAAAGTGGAGAAAAAAATGGAGAAAAAGTGGAGAAAAAGTGGAGAAAAAGTGGAGAAAAATAGGAGAAAAAAATGGAGAAAAAGTGGAGAAAAAGTGGAGAATAAGTGGAGAAAAAGTGGAGAAAAAGTGGAGAAAAAAATGGAGAAAAAGTGGAGAATAAATGGAGAAAAAGTGGAGAAAAAGTGGAGAAAAAAATGGAGAAAAAGTGGAGAAAAAGTGGAGAATAAGTGAAGAAAAAGTGGAGAAAAAGTGGAGAAAAAAATGGAGAAAAAGTGGAGAATAAATGGAGAAAAAGTGGAGAAAAAGTGGAGAAAAAAATGGAGAAAAAGTGGAGAAAAAGTGGAGAATAAGTGAAGAAAAAGTGGAGAAAAAGTGGAGAAAAAAATGGAGAAAAAGTGGAGAAAAAGTGGAGAATAAGTGGAGAAAAAGTGGAGAAAAAGTGGAGAAAAAGTGGAGAAAAAAATGGAGAAAAAGTGGAGAAAAAGTGGAGAATAAATGGAGAAAAAGTGGAGAAAAAATGGAGAAAAAAATGGAGAAAAAGTGGAGAAAAAGTGGAGAAAAAAATGGAGAAAAAGTGGAGAAAAAAATGGAGAAAAAGTGGAGAATAAGTGGAGAAAAAGTGGAGAAAAAGTGGAGAAAAAGTGGAGAAAAAAATGGAGAAAAAGAGGAGAAAAAGTGGAGAATAAATGGAGAAAAAGTGGAGAAAAAATGGAGAAAAAGTGGAGAAAAAATGGAGAAAAAGTAGAGAAAAAGTGGAGAAAAAAATGGAGAAAAAGTGGAGAAAAAGTGGAGAATAAGTGGAGAAAAAGTAGAGAAAAAGTGGAGAAAAAAATGGAGAAAAAGTGGAGAAAAAGTGGAGAATAAATGGAGAAAAAGTGGAGAATAAATGGAGAAAAAGTGGAGAAAAAGTGGAGAAAAAAATGGAGAAAAAGTGGAGAATAAATGGAGAAAAAGTGGAGAAAAAGTGGAGAAAAAGTGGAGAAAAAAATGGAGAAAAAGTGGAGAATAAATGGAGAAAAAGTGGAGAAAAAGTGGAGAAAAAGTGGAGAAAAAGTGGAGAAAAAGTGGAGAAAAAAGTGGAGAAAAAGTGGAGAAAAAGTGGAGAATAAATGGAGAAAAAGTGGAGAAAAAGTGGAGAAAAAAATTGAGAAAAAGTGGAGAATAAATGGAGAAAAAGTGGAAAAAAAAATGGAGAAAAAGTGGAGAATAAATGGAGAAAAAGTGGAGAATAAGTGGAGAAAAAGTGGAGAAAAAGTAGAGAAAAAGTGGAGAAAAAGTGGAGAAAAAAGTGGAGAAAAAGTGGAGAAAAAGTGGAGAATAAATGGAGAAAAAGTGGAGAAAAAGTGGAGAATAAATGGAGAAAAAGTGGAGAAAAAATGGAGAAAAAGTGGAGAAAAAATGGAGAAAAAGTAGAGAAAAAGTGGAGAAAAAAATGGAGAAAAAGTGGAGAAAAAGTGGAGAATAAGTGGAGAAAAAGTGGAGAAAAAAATGGAGAAAAAGTGGAGAAAAAGTGGAGAATAAGTGGAGAAAAAGTGGAGAAAAAGTGGAGAAAAAAGTGGAGAAAAAGTGGAGAAAAAGTGGAGAATAAATGGAGAAAAAGTGGAGAAAAAGTGGAGAATAAATGGAGAAAAAGTGGAGAAAAAAATGGAGAAAAAGTGGAGAATAAATGGAGAAAAAGTGGAGAAAAAGTGGAGAAAAAGTGGAGAAAAAGTGGAGAAAAAAGTGGAGAAAAAGTGGAGAAAAAGTGGAGAATAAATGGAGAAAAAGTGGAGAAAAAATGGAGAAAAAGTAGAGAAAAAGTGGAGAAAAAAATGGAGAAAAAGTTGAGAAAAAGTGGAGAATAAGTGGAGAAAAAGTGGAGAAAAAGTGGAGAAAAAAATGGAGAAAAAGTGGAGAAAAAGTGGAGAATAAATGGAGAAAAAGTGGAGAATAAATGGAGAAAAAGTGGAGAAAAAGTGGAGAAAAAAATGGAGAAAAAGTGGAGAATAAATGGAGAAAAAGTGGAGAAAAAGTGGAGAAAAAAATGGAGAAAAAGTGGAGAATAAATGGAGAAAAAGTGGAGAAAAAGTGGAGAAAAAGTGGAGAAAAATAGGAGAAAAAAATGGAGAAAAAGTGGAGAAAAAGTGGAGAATAAGTGGAGAAAAAGTGGAGAAAAAGTGGAGAAAAAAATGGAGAAAAAGTGGAGAAAAAGTAGAGAAAAAGTGGAGAAAAAGTGGAGAAAAAGTGGAGAAAAAAATGGAAAAAAAGTGGAGAAAAAGTGGAGAAAAAGTGGAGAAAAAAATGGAAAAAAAGTGGAGAAAAAGTGGAGAAAAAGTGGAGAAAAAGTGGAGAAAAAAATGGAGAAAAAGTGGAGAAAAAGTTGAGAAAAAGTGGAGAAAAAGTTGGAAAAAATGGAGAAAAAAATGTAGAAAAAGTGGAGAAATAGTGGAGAAAAAAATGGAGAAAAAGTGGAGAAAAAGTGGAGAAAAAAATGGAGAAAAAGTGGAGAAAAAGTGGAGAAAAAAATGGAGAAAAAGTGGAGAAAAAAATGGAGAAAAAGTGGAGAAAAAGTGGAGAAAAAAATGGAGAAAAAGTGGAGAAAAAGTGGAGAAAAAAATGGAGAAAAAGTGGAGAAAAAGTGGAGAATAAATGGAGAAAAAGTGGAGAATAAGTGGAGAAAAAAATGGAGAAAAAGTGGAGAAAAAGTGGAGAAAAAGTGGAGAATAAATGGAGAATAAATGGAGAGAAAGTGGAGAAAAAGTGGAGAAAAAGTGGAGAAAAAAATGGAGAAAAAGTGGAGAAAAAGTGGAGAAAAAGTGGAGAAAAAATGGAGAAAAAAATGGAGAAAAAGTAGAGAAAAAGTGGAGAAAAATTGGAGAATAAATGGAGAAAAAGTGGAGAAAAAAATGGGGAAAAAATGGAGAAAAAGTGGAGAAAAAGTGGAGAAAAAGTGGAGAAAAAGTGGAGAAAAAAATGGAGAAAAAGTGGAGAAAAAGTGGAGAAAAAGTGGAGAAAAAGTGGAGAATAAATGGAGAAAAAGTGGAGAAAAAGCGGAGAAAAAGTGGAGAATAAGTGGAGAAAAAGTGGAGAATAAGTGGAGAAAAAGTGGAGAAAAAGTGGAGAAAAAAATGGAGAAAAAGTGGAGAAAAAGTGGAGAATAAATGGAGAAAAAGTGGAGAAAAAAATGGAGAAAAAGTGGAGAAAAAGTGGAGAAAAAGTGGAGAAAAAAATGGAGAAAAAGTGGAGAAAAAGTGGAGAAAAAGTGGAGAAAAAGTGGAGAAAAAAATGGAAAAAAAAGTGGAGAAAAAGTGGAGAAAAAGTGGAGAAAAAAATGGAAAAAAAGTGGAGAAAAAGTGGAGAAAAAGTGGAGAAAAAGTGGAGAAAAAAATGGGGAAAAAGTGGAGAAAAAGTGGAGAAAAAGTGGAGAAAAAGTGGAGAAAAAAATGGAGAAAAAGTGGAGAAAAAGTGGAGAAAAAGTGGAGAAAAAGTGGAGAAAAAAATGGAAAAAAAGTGGAGAAAAAGTGGAGAAAAAAATGGAAAAAAAGTGGAGAAAAAGTGGAGAAAAAGTGGAGAAAAAGTGGAGAAAAAAATGGAGAAAAAGTGGAGAAAAAGTGGAGAAAAAGTTGGAAAAAATGGAGAAAAAAATGTAGAAAAAGTGGAGAAAAAGTGGAGAAAAAGTGGAGAAAAAAATGGAGAAAAAGTGGAGAAAAAGTGGAGAAAAAGTGGAGCACCCTTTGGTGCCTTTCATGTGGCACTAAGGGGTGCTTAGCTTTGTATTTAGCCAAAAAAATGAAAAAAAAAATGACGTAGGGTTCCCCCTAGTTTTGTAGCCAGCTAGGGTAAAGCAGACAGCTGCAGCCTGCAGACCACAGCTGGCAACCTCACCTTGGCTGGTAATCCAAAACTGAGGGCACCCCACGCTGTTATTTTAAATTAAACTAGATGCGCCAATCCTGGCGCTTCACCCCAGCTCATCCCGTGCCCTGGTGCAGTGGCAAACGGAGTAATAAATCGGGTTGATGCTAGCTGTAAAGTCACCTGAGATCAAGCCCAGCAGTTTGTGATGTCATGGCGTCTATTAGATACCCAACATCATAAACTGTCAGTACTAACAAAAACAAAAAATCGACAAAAGAAATTTATTTGAAAAAACAGTCCCCAAAACAATTCCTCTTTCACCAATTTATTGTAAGAAAAAAAATAAAGGGGTCCCACGACGACTCTGGACCGTCTAGAATATGGGGGGGAGACACTCAGGGAACGTATCCCCCATTTTCTAGGAGTGCGGACCCTTCATGTGAGGAGTGTGGGTGCAATGAATCTGCACTCACTCTCCCCGGGTCCACAGCAGCAGAGTCCATGTCGTAATGGTTGCTACCAAAGCTGCAATGCCCTGCTCATGAGGTAAGGGCATGCCTAATCAGGAGAACTACTGTAGAGGAAGCTCTGCTCACTGGTATATAGGTGCTCAGAGGTAATAATAGATAAAATTAGTGAGTAACCTCGGCACTCTATATCTCCCAGACTAAGTCAGTAAGTCACAATGGATAGTAATGCAAAATCACTCTTTATTGGTCCGTATTAAGAAATTTTTTTTTTCATAAGCATATATGTTTTTGTCCAAAACAAGTTACAAATGACGTTTCGGCCTGAGCCTTCGTCAGATTGGACTTATCTGCATGTAATCATGAAAAATGACAATAATCAGTATCACATAAGAGTGAGAGAACAATAACATAAACTGGAACAATGTAGAGGTACAATTGGGATGCAGCAAAAAAATTGCAACACAGCAAGAAATGAAACACATGATACAAATGTCATAATACAGTACAAGGACAATATAGTAATGACAAATATGGGGTCAGAGTAGGCTTAGACAGCTCTGGTACGAAAGAGATGTCAATCATAAAGTAACATGTGCAGTAGGTGTAGAGCTACAGTATGCATGGCAGAGCTAATGGGTAGACCGACCATAGAAAAAGAACGGAGAAAAAGTGGAGAAAAAGTGGAGAAAAAAATAGAGAAAAAGTGGAGAATAAGTGGAGAAAAAGTGGAGAAAAAGTGAAGAAAAAGTGGAGAAAAAGTGAAGAAAAAGTGGAGAAAAAAATGGAGAAAAAGTGGAGAATAAATGGAGAAAAAGTGGAGAAAAAAATGGAGAAAAAGTGGAGAAAAAGTGGAGAAAAAGTGGAGAAAAATAGGAGAAAAAAATGGAGAAAAAGTGGAGAAAAAGTGGAGAATAAGTGGAGAAAAAGTGGAGAAAAAGTGGAGAAAAAGTGGAGAAAAAAATGGAGAAAAAGTGGAGAAAAAGTGGAGAATAAATGGAGAAAAAGTGGAGAAAAAGTGGAGAAAAAAATGGAGAAAAAGTGGAGAAAAAGTGTAGAATAAGTGGAGAAAAAGTGGAGAAAAAGTGGAGAAAAAAATGGAGAAAAAGTGGAGAAAAAGTGGAGAATAAGTGGAGAAAAAGTGGAGAAAAAGTGGAGAAAAAGTGGAGAAAAAAATGGAGAAAAAGTGGAGAAAAAGTGGAGAATAAATGGAGAAAAAGTGGAGAAAAATGGAGAAAAAAATGGAGAAAAAGTGGAGAAAAAGTGGAGAAAAAAATGGAGAAAAAGTGGAGAAAAAGTGGAGAATAAGTGGAGAAAAAGTGGAGAAAAAGTGGAGAAAAAGTGGAGAAAAAAATGGAGAAAAAGTGCCTCTAATACACTATGTCTCCTCCAGAAGCTTTCCCTACACTAAATGCAGATAACAGTGGTAGTATTAGAGAATAGATTATTTTTTTAGGTATCAGCAGCACAGTGTGCAAAGCTAGAATCACTGCCAACTTTCCTGTAATACAAATTTCCTACTCCAGCAGCTTGCCCTACACTAAATGCAGCTAAGAGCGGTATTATTACAGAATAGATTATTTTTATTAGGTATAACAGCTTGCTGTGTAAGGCTAGAATCCCTGCCTACAGGCCCATAATACACGATCCCTACTCCAGAATCTGAACTGACACTAATTACAAAGTAAGAGCGGTATTTAACACTAGAAGTCCCAGAGAGGGGTCATTTAACATTTCTACCTTTGGAACCAAGAGACGGGTCGAATGACCTGAAGGATTTTAGCTAACATCCTATAATCACCGTCTTTTGTTCTATAATTAAGGCCATTACTGTTGCATCACAAGAGGTTGTTGTTTTCCATTGAGTTTAGCCATTTAGTTTCTAGTTAGTTAGGTCAGTTTGGACTAAGGGTCATTTGACCCTCTTTCGGGACTTCAGGGGGAAGCTTGAAATTTCTGGGACTTCTAGTGATAAGGGAAAAGGACTAGCTTTAAGCTAGTAGCAATGACATGTAAGACTAGAATCTCTGCCTACAGGTATGTAATACATGCTCCCTGTTCCAGAATCTCATCCAATTTTAATTGAAAACTATGAGTGGTATTTAAAGAGGATAGATTTTTTAAATAGAAGCAGCATGCCGTGTAAGGCTACAATCCCTCCTCACATGATTCTAATACACTATGCGTACTCCAGAAGCTTGCCCTACACTGCATGCAGCTAAAAGTGGTATTATAAATATTATAAAAGAGTAGTGACATTTTTTTAGGTATCAATAGCACTTTGTGTAAGGCTACATTCCATGTCTACTGGCCTGTAATACACGATCCCTACTCCGGAATGTTAACTGACACTAACTGCAAACTAAGAGTGTTATTTAAAGAAAAAAATAATAGATTTTTTAAGTTAGAAGCAGCAGTGTAAGGTTAGAATCCCTGCCTCTAGGTCCAAAATATGCGACCCCTACTTCAGAATCTTAATTCAAAATTAATTACAATTTAAGAACATTTCTAAAGTGAGTAAAATAGATTCTTTTAGCTAGCAGCAGCTACAATTCCAGCCTACAGGCCTGTAATGTATGATCCCTACTCCAAAATCTCCCCCAAAATTAATTGCAAACTAAGAGTGGTATTTAAAAAGAATATAAGTTTTAGCTAGCAGCAGCACGCTATGTATGGCTCCAATCCTTGCCTGAATGCCCCAAACACACTATGCCTTTTCCAGAAGCTTGCCCTACACTAAATGCAGCTAAGAGCGGTATTTTTGGAGAATAGATGTCATTTCTTAGGTATCAGCAGTACACTGTGTACAATCCCTGCCTACCAGCCTGTAATACAAGCTTCCTACTCCATAACCAGAATCAACATTAATTGCAAACTAAGAGCGGTATTTAAAGAGAATAGAATTTTTAGCTAACAGCAGCAGCGCACCGTATAAGGCAAGATTCCCTGCCTACAGGCTCGTAATACACAATCCCTACTCCAGTATCTCACCTGCAAAACCAAGAGTGGTATTTAATAGGAATAGATTTTTTGACTAGCGGCAGCCCACTCAAGAAGCTTGCCCTACAATAAATGCAGCTAACAGCGGTACTATTAGACAATAGATACAAATTTATATGTACTAGCAGCACAGTATATAAGGCTAAAATCAGTGGCCACAGATCTGTAATGTGCAATCCCTACTCCAGCATCTTGCTCTATACTAACTGCAGCTAATAGTGGTAGTATTAGAGAATAGATTACACTTTTAGGTACCAGCAACATGGTATGTAAGGTTAGAATCCCTGCCTATATGCCTCTAATATATTATGTCTATTCCAGATGCTCAACCTACACTAAATGCAAAATAAGAACGATATTCTTAGAGAATAGATTTCAATTAACCCTGAAGAGGGCTGTTGGTTTACTGTTGTACCAGCAGGTAATGTCATGCTATTGCACACTGTTTCTTCGCCAACAGAATCTTTAACTAGTCCTTACTCTATTTTCAGGTAGAGTGCAGTAAACATTTTGTTTTTAGGTCTTATATAGACCTGATGATGCTGTGGGGCCAACCAATCCCAGCTCGTAATGCCAGTAGCCAACATGGCTAACGCATTACCATGATTGAAATGTATTCCCTGGATGTTTACTGGCTGATTAAAACCCTGGAAACATGAGCGCAGGGGACATGAGCAGGCACAAGAATACCAGAATACGTGATTGAGTATTGAATACTGCTGACCATACTTGCATATCTCTAATTGCTACCCTTTTCTCATCAGTGTATAATGTCTAACCATATCTCCCACCACAACGTCCAATTGATTATAATGTCATTTCCATTGACCAACCCCCGTTATTCAACTTAAAGAAAAAAAAAAATTGCTTACCTCTCCAGACAATTCCCTGTGGCTCCTCTTCCTTCTTTTTCTGGCTGGCGGCAATGATCTAAATAATCTTGCTAGCTGAATTATAGAAATAGTGCTGGCTTCAGATAGTTACTCTGCAATTCTTAGAAGCTCCCTGCTCAAGGCAGCATTTATACTGCTCCAATCAATGGCACCACAATCTTGCTTTACTATATGCAAGACAACTTGTCTTTGAACTTCTTACCTGGTTGACATCACAAATGCTTGAAACCATCTGAACCAAATAAGATTATCTTGGTCTCATCAGACCAGAGGACATGGTTCTAGTAATCCATGTCCTTAGTCTGCTTGTCTTCAGCAAACTGCAAGCTTTTTTGTGCATCATCTTAGGACAAGGCTCCCTTCTGGGATGACAGCTGTTACGAACCGGCGCCGCCATAGCCGCAAGCAGCCTGCTGCAGTTCCTGTTGCGCCCAGGTGCCGGCTGCCGTTCTTGGCCGTGCCTCGGGGTGTCCAGTTGGCTGCTCCTTCCACCACGTCTAAGTGTGGAGAGGCGGCTAGTGCGCATGCGTGCGCCGATTTACCCCAGCCAGAGTCTAAGCCCGGTGTTTTGCCTAGTGAGTAGAGATGAGCGAACCGGTCCCGGTTCGGCTCGAAACCGGTTCGCCGAACGGAGGTCCCGTTCGAGTTCGGCTCGTCGAACGTTCGACGAACCGAACTCGAACTGCATAGGAAACAATGGCAGGCAATCACAAACACAGAAAAACACCTAGAAAACACCCTCAAAGGTGTCCAAAAGGTGACAAACAACTCACAACACAACACAAACACATGGGAAAGTGACAAGGACATATACTTCTGCAAAAACAAAAGAGCTGGACAAAGAAAAAGAGGAGGAGACACAGATATAGGCATGGCACGCCCTTATAAACTCATGTAAAACACCGCAAGGTGACTCCAAGCGGAGCCTCCCTTTTTCCAAAAATTGTGCCCCACACACACCCACCCCTTCAGTGGCAGCAGTTGTGCCCCAGTTGTACACTTCACAGCTAGATTTGCATCAAGCACATTCCAAAATACGCCATAATTAACCGTCCCCAGGATGACACCAGGGTAGGTAGCAAAGTCTTTCCTGATCCCATCTCTGTTCATCTTGGCTTCTTTTAAAAACAATGTAAGCAAGGGTTACTCCAAGCAGAGTCTTCCTTTTTTTCCAAAAATTGTGCCCCACACACACCCACCCATTCAGTGGCAGCACTTGTGCCCTAGTTGTACACTTCACAGCTAGATTTGCATCAAGCACATTCACAAATACGCCATAATTAACCGTCCCCAGGATGACACCGGAGTAGGTAGCAAAGTCTTTGCTGACCCATGACTTGTTCATCTTGGCTTCTTTTAAAAACAATGTAAGCAAGGGTTACTCCAAGCGGAGTCTCCCTTTTTTCCAAAAATTGGGCCCCACACACACCCACCCCTTCAGTGGCAGCAGTTGTGCCCCAGTTGTACACTTCACAGCTAGATTTGCATCAAGCACATTCCAAAATACGCCGTTCTTATCCGTCCCCAGGATGACACCGGGGTAGGTAGCAAAGTCTTTCCTGATCCCAGCTCTGTTCATCTTGGCTTCTTTTAAAAAAAATGTAAGCAAGGGTTACTCCAAGCGGAGTCTCCCTTTTTTTCCAAAAATTGTGCCCCACACACAACCACCCATTCAGTGGCAGCACTTGTGCCCTAGTTGTACACTTCACAGCTAGATTTGCATCAAGCACATTCCAAAATACGCCGTTCTTATCCGTCCCCAGGATGACACCGGGGTAGGTAGCAAAGTCTTTCCTGATCCCAGCTCTGTTCATCTTGGCTTCTTTTAAAAACACAGCAAGCAAGGGTTACTCCAAGCGGAGTCTCCCTTTTTTCAAAAAATTGGGCCACACAGACACCCACCCCATCAGTGGCAGCACTTGGGCCCTAGTTGCAAACAGGATGTTTTGATTTGCATCAAGCACATTCAAAAATACGCCATAATTAACCGTCCCCAGCATGACACCGGGGTAGGTAGATAAAGTCTTTGCTGAACCATGACTTGTTCATCTTGGCTTCTTTTAAAAACAATGTAAGCAAGGGTTACTCCAAGCGGAGTCTCCCTTTTTTCCAAAAATTGTGCCCCACGCACACCCACCCCTTCAGTGGCAGCAGTTGTGCCCCAGTTGTACACTTCACAGCTAGATTTGCATCAAGCACATTCCAAAATACGCCGTTCTTATCCGTCCCCAGGATGACACCTGGGTAGGTAGCAAAGTCTTTCCTGATCCCAGCTCTGTTCATCTTGGCTTCTTTTAAAAACACAGCAAGCAAGGGTTACTCCAAGCGGAGTCTCCCTTTTTTCCAAAAATTGTGCCCCACACACACCCACCCCTTCAGTGGCAGCAGTTGTGCCCCAGTTGTACACTTCACAGCTAGATTTGCATCAAGCACATTCCAAAATACGCCGTTCTTATCCGTCCCCAGGATGACACCGGGGTAGGTAGCAAAGTCTTTCCTGATCCCAGCTCTGTTCATCTTGGCTTCTTTTAAAAACAATGTAAGCAAGGGTTACTCCAAGCGGAGTCTCCCTTTTTTTCCAAAAATTGTGCCCCACACACACCCACCCCTTCAGTGGCAGCAGTTGTGCCCCAGTTGTACACTTCACAGCTAGATTTGCATCAAGCACATTCAAAAATACGCCATAATTAACCGTCCCCAGGATGACACCGGAGTAGGTAGCAAAGTCTTTGATGACCCATGACTTGTTCATCTTGGCTTCTTTTAATAACAATGTAAGCAAGGGTTACTCCAAGCGGCGTCTCCCTTTTTTTCCAAAAATTGGGCCCCACACACACCCACCCCTTCAGTGGCAGCAGTTTATGCAAATCACAGCTAGATTTGCATCAAGCACATTCCAAATCTACAAGCATTTACTCTCCCCAGGATGACACAGGGGTTGTAAATTCCTTCTGGATCCATGACTTGTTCATTTTGATGAACGTCAGTCTGTCCACATTGTCACTGGACAGACGCGTGCGCTTATCTGTCAGCACACACCCAGCAGCACTGAAGACACGTTCAGAGACAACGCTGGCA
The DNA here is from genome assembly GCF_048569485.1 of Anomaloglossus baeobatrachus. Taxonomy (NCBI): domain Eukaryota; kingdom Metazoa; phylum Chordata; class Amphibia; order Anura; family Aromobatidae; genus Anomaloglossus; species Anomaloglossus baeobatrachus. The sequence goes on along the minus strand of NC_134359.1, from coordinate 212,347,884 downwards.
GCTGGACACGACAAAATCTCCAAGGCGTAAGTTGATAGCTCTGGCCATTTTTCTAGGTTTGAAGCCCAAAAGGAGCAAGGCTCCAGTTGCACAGTCATGGCATCGATGTTCATTTGGAGATACTCCTGTATCATCCTCTCCAGCTGTTGACTATGTGTCAGACTTGTTGTCTCTGGTGGCCTTGCAAAGGAGGGTCTAAAAAAATTATGAAAATATTCCATAAAATTGCTGTTACCAGCACCAGATACGGTCCTACTGGTATGTGTAGACTGTTGAAGATGACGAGACCGTCCCATGTTTGGCAAGTTACAACTGGGAGATTCACTCCCTGCACCTGCACGGTTGTTTGGTGGAAAAGCGGATCTAAGATCGAATAACAGCTTCTGCTGATACTCCTGCATACGTGCGTCCCTTTCTATGGCTGGAATTATGTCACAAAATTTGGACTTGTACCGGGGATCTAATAGTGTTTCAAGCCAGTAGTCATCATCACTTCTAATTTTGACAATATGAGGGTCATGTTGGAGGTAGTGCAACAAGAAGGCACTCATGTGTCTTGCGCAGCCATGCGGACCAAGTCCACGCTGTGTTTGTGGCATAGAGGTGCTAACCGTTCTTTCGTCCTCTGACATCTCCCCCCAACCTCTTTCAACTGAAATTTGACCAAGGTCTCCCTCATCTGCTGAGTCTTCCATGTCCATGGACAGTTCGTCCTCCATTTCTTCATGTCCTCCTGCACCTTCCTCAACATCTCGCCTGCTACCATGCGCCCTTGTTGATCCCTGTCCCCCATGCTCCCATGCCTGCCGCCTTGGTGATGATGAACGTCTGGACCTTGGTGATGTTGTTGTCCCTTGCGCATATGAATCCTCCTGTAGTTCATCCCCTTCCTGTTGTCCCACCCCCTGACTCCGAATAGTGTTTAGCGTGTGTTCCAGCATGTAAATGACTGGAATCGTCATGCTGATAATGGCATTGTCAGCGCTAAACATATTCGTCGCCATGTCGAAACTGTGCAGAAGGGTGCATAGGTCCTTGATCTGAGACCACTCCATCAGGGTGATCTGACCCACCTCTGCATCTCGTTGGCCCAGGCTATACGTCATGACGTATTGCACCAGGGTTCGGCGGTGCTGCCACAGTCGCTGTAACATGTGGAGAGTTGAATTCCAGCGTGTCGGCACATCGCATTTCAGGCGATGAACCGGCAGGCCGAAAGACTTCTGGAGCGATGCAAGTCGCTCAGCTGTGGCGCTTGAACGGCGGAAGTGAGCAGACAGTTTTCGTGCCCTGTTCAGAAGGCCATCTAGCCCGGGATACTGTGTTAAAAATTGCTGCACGACAAGGTTCAACACGTGAGCCATACAAGGTACGTGTGTCACCTTGCCCAGGCGAAGGGCCGCACCCAGGTTTGCAGCATTGTCGCACACGGCCTTACCAGGCTGCAGGTTGAGTGGAGACAACCATTTATTAAACTCGGACCGCAGAGCTGACCACAACTCCTCAGCTGTGTGACTCTTATTCCCAAGACATGTCAAGCTAAAGACCGCCTGATGCCGTTGCGCTCTGCTGCCAGCATAGTAATGAGGGGTGCGTGATTCCTTCTGCGCAGTGAGAACGCTGGTGGCCTGACCAGGCAGGCTTGGGGCGGAGGTGGAGGACCCAGATGAGGTGGAGGATGCAGAAGCAGTGGCGGAACTTGGACAGACAGAGGATTGACACACAAGTCGTGGGGACGGCAAAACTTGTGCAGCAGACCCTTCACCATCTATCACCATAGTTACCCAGTGCCCAGTCAGCGACATGTAACGTCCCTGTCCATGCTTACTGGTCCAAGTATCGGTGGTGAAATGCACCCGTTCACACACAGAGTTTCTCAATGAAGCGGTGATGTTGTGTGCGACATGCTGGTGTAGCGCGGGCACACCTTTCTTAGAGAAGTAGTGGCGACTAGGCATCTGGTACTGGGGCACAGCGACAGACATAAGGTCTCTAAAATCCTGTGTGTCCACTAGGCAGAAAGGCAGCATTTCGGTAGCCAACAGCTTACAGAGGGATAGAGTCAACCTCTTAGCTTTGTCATGGGTCGCAGGAAGTGGCCTTTTATTTGACCACATCTGAGGGACAGAGATCTGGCTGCTGTGTGTAGACGGTGTTGAGTAGGGTGTCCCTGGAAAAATGCAGCTTTGTGAGGAAAGTGCAGGCGGAGACATGATGTTGCCTTCATCCAACGTTGGTGCTATCGATGTCTGAGAGAGCTGTACACACTCACTTGTTTCCCCTTCCAAAACAACTGACGACCTACCAAGCAAACTGCCTGTTGCGGTTACAGTGGTGGAAGTTGTGGGTGGAAAAACAGGTGTGACAGCTGTACCCACAGTCCTAGAAGATGACGAGCGCGCGGATGCACTGGAAGGGGCAGGCGGTGGATGGTTCGCTCCGCTAGGCCGCATTGCAGCACGGTGAGCTTCCCACCGGGCCATATGATATTTATTCATGTGACGATTCATGGAAGAAGTTGTCAAACTGCTGAGGTTTTGACCTCTACTAAGAGAACCATGACAAATTTTACAGATCACATAATTTGGGCGATCTTTTTCTATGTCAAAAAAGGACCAGGCTAGGCAAGGCTTAGAGGCCATGCGACCTGTTGATCCACCCCGAATAATGCTCAGAGGCAGAGTGGTGGCTGAGGATGCAGTTGTAGACGTGCTACCAGTGCTCCGACTCTGTCCAGGAAGGCGCAAGGTAACTTCGTCGTCGGTTGCATCCTCCTCCACCGCCTCTGTTGACCTCCTCGAGTGCCTGACTGGGGGTTGACAGTAGGTGGGATCTAGAACTTCATCATCAATTGTTGTGTTTGCACTCCCCTCCCCCTCAGACCGAGCCTCTTCTTGCCCTGACCGAATATTTAAGTTGTCATCCCAATCGGGTATCTGCGTCTCATCTTCATCAGAATGTTCCTCATTGTCTATAACCACAGGTGTTACAGTTTGTGACAAAGGGTCAACATTATGCTCAGAAACTTGTTCCTCACGGCCTGAATCCGAGTCACAAAGGTTCTGGGCATCACTGCAGACCATTTCCTGTTCTGTACTCACTGTAGCTTGGGAGCAGACCTCTGATTCCCAGGCTATAGTGTGACTGAACAGCTCTGCAGACTCAGCCATCTCAGTTCCACCATACCGTGCAGGGCTGATGGAGACTTCAGAGCTGGGAGAAATCAAGTGTGATTGGGATGACAACTCAGAGGACTGGTGTTTTTTGGATGCGGTACTTGAAGTGGCTGAGAGGGCACTTGTTGGACCACTTGAGATCCATTCAAGCATTTTCCTTTTTTGCCCATCATCTACCTTTCTTCCTGTTGTTCGTGTCCGTAAAAAAGGGAGCACATCGGATTGTCCATGGTAAGTAGTAGACATCTTACTTTTGCTGGTAGATGGTCTATCTTCAGCAGATGATAATGGAGCTTTGCCACCTTCCCCACGGACAAAACCTTTTTTGCCTTTTCCACCACGCCTCTTCCCCTTTCCACCAGCATCTGTCATTTTGCCACTCATGTTGATTGCGACAAGATTGTGGACTGAAAATGTGGTAGTAAAAATTGAGAGGTGGTGTAGATTGCAGTGGTGGTCTAGCTTTATTAACAGCAGAATAATAAATAATAAATATCACTGACAATGCAACTACGGCCCTTAAACTGGCAGCAAAAATTGCTAGTATAATGGCTTAGTTATAATGAGTTGGAGTGTGCAATGCAGGCAGACGCGCTCTGCAAATGTCTTTGCACTAGTGGGACTATAGCAAAGTCCAATAGCCACAGATAGGATGCCACTAGGTACACTGAGTGTTTGCTAGTATAATGGCTTAGTTATAATGAGTTGGAGTGTGCAATGCAGGCAGACGCGCTCTGCAAATGTCTTTGCACTAGTGGGACTATAGCAAAGTCCAATAGCCACAGATAGGATGCCACTAGGTACACTGAGTGTTTGCTAGTATAATGGCTTAGTTATAATGAGTTGGAGTGTGCAATGCAGGCAGACGCGCTCTGCAAATGTCTTTGCACTAGTGGGACTATAGCAAAGTCCAATAGCCACAGATAGGATGCCACTAGGTACACTGAGTGTTTGCTAGTATAATGGCTTAGTTATAATGAGTTGGAGTGTGCAATGCAAGCAGACGCGCTCTGCAAATGTCTTTGCACTAGTGGGACTATAGCAAAGTCCAATAGCCACAGATAGGATGCCACTAGGTACACTGAGTGTTTGCTAGTATAATGGCTTAGTTATAATGAGTTGGAGTGTGCAATGCAGGCAGACGCGCTCTGCAAATGTCTTTGCACTAGTGGGACTATAGCAAAGTCCAATAGCCACAGATAGGATGCCACTAGGTACACTGAGTGTTTGCTAGTATAATGGCTTAGTTATAATGAGTTGGAGTGTGCAATGCAGGCAGACGCGCTCTGCAAATGTCTTTGCACTAGTGGGACTATAGCAAAGTCCAATAGCCACAGATAGGATGCCACTAGGTACACTGAGTGTTTGCTAGTATAATCGCTTAGTTATAATGAGTTGGAGTGTGCAATGCAGGCAGACGCGCTCTGCAAATGTCTTTGCACTAGTGGGACTATAGCAAAGTCCAATAGCCACAGATAGGATGCCACTAGGTACACTGAGTGTTTGCTAGTATAATGGCTTAGTTATAATGAGTTGGAGTGTGCAGTGCAGGCAGACGCGCTCTGCAAATGTCTTTGCACTAGTGGGACTATAGCAAAGTCCAATAGCCACAGATAGGATGCCACTAGGTACACTGAGTGTTTGCTAGTATAATGGCTTAGTTATAATGAGTTGGAGTGTGCAATGCAGGCAGACGCGCTCTGCAAATGTCTTTGCACTAGTGGGACTATAGCAAAGTCCAATAGCCACAGATAGGATGCCACTAGGTACACTGAGTGTTTGCTAGTATAATGGCTTAGTTATAATGAGTTGGAGTGTGCAGAGGACAGGAGGGTACAGTGCCAGGATTGTGGGGTCTGGGTAGAGGAATGGAAGCCTGCCTTTCTATTCACTCCTAATAGGGAAATGCAGGGAGGAAATCCCTGACCTTGGCTACACAGACGATGTCGCTGTTTTCAGGACCTGTCACCTTAACTCTGACCCTGCCGGTTTGAGCCCTTAAAAGGACTGCTAGAAAGTGCTCTACCTAAGCTGTCTAACGCTGTGTATGCAGCGCATACAGCTGTATCGGCGATAGGACAAAGGACGGAGCTGCGACAGTGATGTCTGACACCAAAGACGCAGAAGAGATAATGGCATCCTGGAGGAAAATGTCCGGTTTTATAATGCAGGGGCATGTGACATGGACATCCTATCACGCATGCCGTTGCTTCTCTGGCTAAAAGTCCACTTAGCTGTGTGTGTGTCTGGGATTGGCTGACATGCTGGCCCGCCCCACTACACGCGCGCGCTTAGGGAAGGAAGACAAGGAAAAAAAAAAAAAATGGCGATCGCCATTATAGAAACAGCAGTGATCTGAAGGCGCTGTTCACGCACACTATACACTGAAATGTCATAATAGTGTGATTCACTGATTAAAGCGGAAACCAAGCTAGGATTTAGCTGTTTTTTTGCTGCTAGAACCGTTCTCGAACGTTTCTAGAACTATCAAGCTTTTGCAAAAAGCTCGAGTTCTAGTTCGATCTAGAACAGGCCCCAAAATCACTCGAGCCTAGAACTGGAGAACCTCGAACCACGAACCGCGCTCAACTCTACTAGTGAGCATGCTCAGCCTGATTGTGTTATGTCTGAGTCTAAGTCCTCAGTTCAAGCTACTGAGCATGCTCCCACAATTAACCCTAACAGCCTCTTTGCAAAGGTACTTGGACTTCGTGCTGTGTCTAAGTTCTGGGATGTGCCTACTGAGCATGCTCAAACTGATAGTCTGCTTTCTGAGCCTGTTACTCAGGCTACTGACCATGCTCAGGCACTTAGTGCATCAGAGGCTAGGTCCGGTAAGGACCTCACTGAGCATGTCTGTGAGGTGGCAGGCCCTGATAGGGCAGAGGGTGTCAGGTGTCCTGATGACGAGGCAACTCCGGACTGGCTCGCAGAGGCCCGCCCCTATGATCTGGCACCTCACCATTGGTCGTCAGACGATGACTGGTGAAGTGTTTGGGGCGTGACTGCCATGAGGTCATCAATGACATGGCGGTTCCGGATAGGTCGCATGTGACGTCACTGATGAGATGGCACTCTGCTATTGGACCTTGGTGGTTCCACACTGGGTTTGGGGCGGACCCAGGTTATAAAAGGGGCTGGAGACAACATGGAGGTGCGCAGTCTTCATTTAGAGTTCATGGTGGCATAAGCCTTGTTGGAAGCGGTAGGTAGGGCTAGGCGAACGGTGCCTGTCACGCCAAGATTCGTGGCTCAGCACATGAGGGTCAGGCGCCGTGCTTCCTTGCTACCGATCCTGTTGTGCTAGAGCAGTCCAGTGGCGTTAACTGGGCTGCGGCTGCTGAGTCACCTGTTCAGATGTGCCTCCTACGCACACGGACAGAATACCTGTTGCGTCACCTGTCCGAGAGTGCCCTCTACACACACGGACAGTGTACCTGCTGCACCACCTGTCCTGTTGTGTCCTCTACGCGCACGGACAGCGCACCCCAGAACCCCTGTGAAGTTAACAGGGTGTTCCTGGATTGGGTGTGTGAACTCTATTATCCTCCTTGGCTTCCCAGTCAAATGCTACTGGTGTGACTACCTGGTCTGACGTGTCCTTTACACACGTGGCCAGTCGAGCGGTGGTCAGAAACGCTAATCGGAGGACCGCTCGGCCTGACGTGTCTTACACATGTGGCCGACAGGGCGCTGTCGCAGCGGTCTTCTCGGTCAACGCTAACTGGTTACCATCCGGCCTGACGTGTTGTTACACACGTGGTCGGAGTAGCGTCCGCTCCACCGAAACGCTAACTGGGTTGTCGTCCGGTCTGACGTGTCCCTACACACGTGACCGGTTCCTTGAGTTATCTCAGAGCCATCCAGCTCTATAGTCTCCGCCTAACCCACAGGGTGCCAGCAGCTCCATTACCATCTGGAGCACGGTGGGCCCCGACTGGCGATTGGGATATATACCCCTGGTCCTAATCTGCCGGTTTCCCCGTAACAACAGCCATGTAGACCAATTTGATGCAATGTGAGGTGTAAAGTCTGAGCACTGACACACTAACCCTACAACCCATTAACCTCTTATTGAATTCTGGCAGCACTCACAAGTCAATTTTGAAAAGACAACCTTTGGATATAATGCTGAACATGTGTACTCAACTTCTTTGGCGAGGTCTGTTCTTAGTGGAACCTTTCTGGTTAAACTGCTTATGGTTTTAGCCATAGTGCATAAGGTTCGTTTCAGGGTGTTTCAATCTTCTTATAGCCTAGGCCATCTTTATGTGGAGCAACAATTCTGTTTTTCAGAACTTTAGGGAATTCTTAGGCATGAGGTGCCAAGTTGAACATGCAGTGACCAGTATGAGAGAGTGTGTGAGCGATAACACTAAATTTAATACACCTGTTCCCCATTCACACCTGAGACCTTGTAACACTCATGAGTCACATGACACTAGGGAGGGAAAATGGCTAATTGGGCATAATATCACCATTTTCTTCTAGGAATGTACTCATTTTTGTTGCCAGCGGTTTAGACATTAATGGCTGTGTGTTGAGTTGTTTAAAGGGCACATCAAAATTAGACGGTTATAAAAGCTGTACACTGACTACTTTACATTGTATCAAAGTGTCATATCTTTAATGTTTTCCCATGAAACGATATAATAAAATATTTATAAAAAATGTGAGGAGTTTAATTACTTTTGTGATATACCGTATCTCAAATGACTTATTTTAACATTTTCAAAATTCTTCTTCCAGTCTCTTAAAAGAGTAGATATTGTTTACAATCAATGTCAAATAAATAACTTTGTTCAATGCTGTTCATATACAGTATATAACTTTTCACTTGAATGGTTTCTTCTCAGTGAAGCAATGAAAGCATTCTCTCCACAAATATAGCTTACTCGCTTTGAAGAATATCTGCACTGTACATAAAACAGAGAACCCAGCTGTGCATCACATATCAGTTACAGTACAACATATGCACAAGGGGAATCAAGCTGTTTGCAGCTAATGCTGAACTGTTATGCCGATAGGAACATATCTGACCAGTGTATTTCATCTTTCCAGAAAAAAGTGGACATATTAAAAAATAATTAAATACATTACAAAATTATAAACATTTTAAAGAAAGTACTTAAATGTTAACCTTTAAACTAAAAAAGGTTTCAAAACATATCTCTCTCTGCAATGTAAAAATACACATATATATATATAAATATGTATGTATGTATATATGTATATAAATGTGTATGTATGTTTATATATATAGTTAACGTCATAGACATACAGCCAAAAAACTTTTCTGACCAAGAGGATTAGCATTGATGGTCAGTATAGGAATGGATTTCGCTAGCGCACAAGAGGACAAATCATGGGTCAGAGCAAAATGAGAATCCACCATGATGGCTTCTTCTCCACTGTCTATCGGGACAGAAACAGTCTCAGTTTTTGCCCCAAGAACCATATCAGCAGTTATGGCGAGCTGTGACATATAGTTGAAACCAGAACTTTACATACACTATCTAAAAAGACACATCTGCATGTTTTTCTCACCATCTGACATGAAATCAGAAGAAACCTTTCCTGTTTTAGGTCAATTTGGTTTACTAAAATTATTTATATTTGCCAAATGGCAGATTAATGACAGAGAGAGAGAATATTTTAAGGCATTTTTATTACTTTCCTCAAAGTCAAAAGTTTACATACACTAAGAGTACTATTCCTTTAAACAATATGAGAGAGCCCATATGATGATGTCATGTCTTTGGAAGCTTCTGATTCTGGTTTTTTGGAAACATCTGAGTTAATTAGAGACACACCTGTGGATGCATTTTAATGCACATCTGAAACACACTGCTTCTTTGTTTTGCATCGTGGGAAAGTCAAAGGAAATCAACCAAGATCTCAGGAAAAGAATTGAGGACTTGCACAAGTCTGGTTCATCCTTGGGTGAAATTTCCAGATACCTTAAGGTGACACTTTCAACTGTACAAACAATTATATGCAAGTACAAACAAGATAGGAATGTCCAGTCATCATAATGTTCAAGAAAAAGATGGGTTTTGTGTACCAGAGATGAACGTGCTTTGGTTAGACATGTGCATTTCAACCCAAGAACAAAAGCAAAAGACCTTGTGAAGATGCTAGCGGAAGCTGGTAAGATTGTGTAATTATCCACAGTGAAATGAGTGCTGTATCAATATGGGTTGAAAGCCCACTCTGCCATTGTGAGAAAAACATGCAGATGTGTCTCTTTAGATTGTGCATGGAAACTTCTGGTTTCAACTGTGTAAATGAAGGAAATGTACACACCCAGTTCACCTTCCTCCACAAGACCTAGTGGATGTGGCGTTTTGGAAGGTATTACATGTTTTGGTATAGATGGACAAATGCTAATATAGACCACAGTAAAAACATGCCCAAATCCTACGGCGAACCGGAATTGACCTAAAATGCACCTATGGAACATGCTTCCTATAGAGAACAACAGTGAGTAGGGTCATTGTAGGTCTCTCTCTGAGGTGTCTACACTACTGAACCAAAGAAGGAGTCTTTGGTGCAGTTCTATAAACACTTTCTTTACTCAACCTATTTACTCTTATAGCATGGGCCATGGCAAGGGGGTGCCCAGCGCATGCTGCAATTCAAAGGTTCCAGCAGGGATGGAAAAGGAGAGGAAGGACCTAACGATACGGAGTAGGGATCAGGACACCTCCTGACGCTAACTTGTGTCTTAACCCTGAGCTCCCTTAACATCCCTTTAAGAGTCCTTCCCCTCGTCGCCATCACATTCCTTGTCCCTATCTGGCCCTCCACTCAGCACCATGGCTAGTGCGAAGGCCGGTGAGTGCACTAGACTACATCTTTACAATATTCCAATACATGGAAAGGTAAACAGACTGGGAAAACAGACAAAAAAGGATATACTTCAACTTCAGAGCTGCAACTAAACTCAAAGGCTGCAGGCAACAGGACTCCAGTAGCTACAAGAAGCTTCTTTTCTCCAAGGTGGTCAATTCAGAATGAATCATTAAAACCAGCATTAGGTGATGGAACATGTGACTATTTAAAGTGGAAGGGAGTGGTCACAAACTGACTGCACCTGAGATTGGAGTAACAAAGAACTACCAGCAAGGAAAGAGTCATTAGCCCTTGCTGCACCAAAAGAAAGATACTATGTTTAAATTTCAAAGTATCACAAGGAAATGTGAGACTCAGATCCCAAACCTGTCACAAGTCTCTCAAAGACAGGAGACCCTCGTGACAGTACTGTCACAGAGACTATCACCAACCAGCCAGTCAGTACACCTGTCTGTCCCAACAGATCCTTAGTCAACTGTAGTTAAGTCATCATTTCTTGCATATAATGTGGGCCAAATGCAGCCCCCTTGGAAATGTCATTAAGAGCAGGAGGCTTCATATTATGGATGCAAAACCCAATACCATGTGGCCACACAGCTAGCCACTGTACCCTTTGTTAAACCCTTTTACCTCCAACTCATCCATTGTCCAACCACATCAACCACCAACACAGCAATATTTCCCCAATCCTGCCATCTAGCACAGATCCACTCACACATATTATAACTTGTAATGTGTTTTGTGTGAAGGTTTTTTCCTCTTTCTGTAAGGTTGTGACAGAATTTATTTTTGGGGAAATTACAACAATAATTAAACAATATGAATAAAATATGGGACATATTGCCTAGTTGGCTTTTTATTTTTGAATATTGAATTTAAGTATACCAGTCCTGTTTCGCTTTTTATTAACCGTTAATCTTATGTTTCAGAAAAAAAATACAGGTTGACCAAACACACATCATATTTTGGAGAAAATCAGACAGAATTATAAATAAACATAATAAACATCACTTAAGGCTAAGCAACAAAGGATTGTTGCCAGGAAGTTGATCCCTATAGTGACAAAAACGTGATGCAAACATGTCCGGAAATTTGAGGGCCGATGGATTATTTTGTCTACTGACAACACATTGGAGTAGGCCCAGAATAGGTCTGTGGTCTCCATCATCAGCAACATCCTCTGGACATACAGTTAGGTCCAGAAATATTTGGACAGTGACACAAGTTTTGTTATTTTAGCTGTTTACAAAAACATGTTCAGAAATACAATTATATATATAATATGGGCTGAAAGTGCACACTCCCAGCTGCAATATGAGAGTTTTCACATCCAAATCGGAGAAAGGGTTTAGGAATCATAGCTCTGTAATACATAGCCTCCTCTTTTTCAAGGGACCAAAAGTAATTGGACAAGGGACTCTAAGGGCTGCAATTAACTCTGAAGGTGTCTACCTCGTTAACCTGTAATCAATGAAGTAGTTAAAAGGTCTGGGGTTGATTACAGGTGTGTGGTTTTGCATTTGGAAGCTGTTGCTGTGACAAGACAACATGCGGTCTAAGGAACTCTCAATTGAGGTGAAGCAGAACATCCTGAGGCTGAAAAAAAAGAAAAAATCCATCAGAGAGATAGCAGACATGCTTGGAGTAGCAAAATCAACAGTCGGGTACATTCTGAGAAAAAAGGAATTGACTGGTGAGCTTGGGAACTCAAAAAGACCTGGGCGTCCACGGATGACAACAGTGGTGGATGATCGCCGCATACTTTCTTTGGTGAAGAAGAACCCGTTCACAACATCAACTGAAGTCCAGAACACTCTCAGTGAAGTAGGTGTATCTGTCTCTAAGTCAACAGTAAAGAGAAGACTCCATGAAAGTAAATACAAAGGGTTCACATCTAGATGGAAACCATTCATCAATTCCAAAAATAGACAGGCCAGAGTTAAATTTGCTGAAAAACACCTCATGAAGCCAGCTCAGTTCTGGAAAAGTATTCTATGGACAGATGAGACCAAGATCAACCTGTACCAGAATGATGGGAAGAAAAAAGTTTGGAGAAGAAAGGGAACGACACATGATCCAAGGCACACCACATCCTCTGTAAAACATGGTGGAGGCAACGTGATGGCATGGGCATGCATGGCTTTCAATGGCACTGGGTCACTTGTGTTTATTGATGACATAACAGCAGACAAGAGTAGCCGGATGAATTTTGAAGTGTACCGGGATTTACTTTCAGCCCAGATTCAGCCAAATGCCGCAAAGTTGATCGGACGGCGCTTCATAGTACAGATGGACAATGACCCCAAGCATACAGCCAAAGCTACCCAGGAGTTCATGAGTGCAAAAAAGTGGAACATTCTGCAATGGCCAAGTCAATCACCAGATCTTAACCCAATTGAGCATGCATTTCACTTGCTCAAATCCAGACTTAAGACGGAAAGACCCACAAACAAGCAAGACCTGAAGGCTGCGGCTGTAAAGGCCTGGCAAAGCATTAAGAAGGAGGAAACCCAGCGTTTGGTGATGTCCATGGGTTCCAGACTTAAGGCAGTGATTGCCTCCAAAGGATTCGCAACAAAATATTGAAAAAAAAATATTTTTTTTGGGTTTGGTTTATTTGTCCAATTACTTTTGACCTCCTAAAATGTGGAGTGTTTGTGAAGAAATGTGTACAATTCCTACAATTTCTATCAGATATTTTTGTTCAAACCTTCAAATTAAACATTACAATCTGCACTTGAATTCTGTTGTAGAGATTTCATTTCAAATCCAAGGTGGTGGCATGCAGAGCCCAACTCGCGAAAATTGTGTCACTGTCCAAATATTTCTGGACCTAACTGTACATGAATGCTGGTATAGTTGTGCAGTATCATACATGCCTTAATGCACAAATAACATTTTGATCAATAAGTTGGCTGATATTAGTACCATCCATTTTGCACTCAGAATGCCACATTCTACCAATGCGTCAGACACGGGATAACTGGTAGTTAAACATGATATAACTTCTCTGATGAGTTCGAAGGCCTCATCTCAAACCACAATATAAGAAACTGGATCTCCAATGGAACTGGGTATGGGCCAAGAGGGTGATACATAAGTCCTTATTTTGAAGATGCTGACCCATTCTGGAAGAATTTAAAGATTTGAGAATCTCCCATTCTTTCATAGGCCCCAATATTATCAACTACAAACCTGTATGAGCTGGCAGGACCTGAGGAGGAGTCTTCTGTCTCATCTGTCATGGCACATGCAACAGAAATCAGAGGAGGAGGGTGAATGCAGTTGGCACGCTGGTCATCCGCGCCGCCATCTTGGATTATCGGGAGGGGGTTGGGGGGCACTTTGGCGACACCGGGCCAGGGAAGGAGATTTATCTCCCATCTGACATGTTTGATCATGCAAGGTGGGAGATAAATAATTTTTTACCGGCGCCGCCATTTACTGTCACGTCAACATGGTTACACGGTGTGTGCCGGCGATCACATGACCGGGGACCGGAAAAACCGGGCGGAATCATGATCTCAGGGTCTCAGCTACCCCCAGTAGCTGAAATCACAGAGATTGTCCAACGCTGGGGGAGCTATTCCCTTTTTTCTGACTGCCGTTTTAAGGCAGCAAAATGGCATAAGTACCCTTTTATACTGCCGTTTTAATCCGTACGGCAGTCGTAAAGGGGTTAATGCAAACATCACTTTAAAAATATCAATGTAACCTTAATATATTTGGTTACTGATAAGCGGACGGTAATTGATGGTAAATAGGACTGCATGAATAAGGAAAAATTTGAATTTGCTTGTTCACATGGTGTTTACTGTGAAGCTCAAATCACAGAGAAGTTACTCTCCGCAAATGTAATGTTTCTTATGCTAAGGGGTCTCTCCACATCACAAAACATAATAAATTTAGAATTAAAAAAATAAAAAAAAATGTATATTCAACTCACTGTTTACTTTTGTGGTTGCTTACTCTGGTCCTTGCCTGTAGTCAAGCCATCTGCACCACTGTGGCATTATATGACCAGCCCAGCATTAACTCTAGACAGGGGCTTCTGGCTGCAAAAACCCACCGAGGAGTTCACAGGCCTGGAGGTGGGAAAACAGTTAGTCAAGTTCCGGTTCTAGTAGAGTCTAGTTCAGGGACAAGGAGAGAGCAGTCAAGGTCACGGACAGTCCTTTGTCCATGCCCTGATAAGAGACTACCAGGTGGCTTGTTCAGAGCCCAGTCGCCATTGGCAAGGAGGCAGACGGAGGTGGCCGCCTGCAGGAGACCGGGAATACGACCGGTGGAACCGTAAGGGACTGGGACATGGTAGTGGCCCGCCGGGACCGAACCAGGGAGCCAACTGGATACCGGAGCACCAGACAAGGTACTCAGACCCAGTACAAAGCCCTGAACCGACAGGACCGAGTCGAATCAACATATTGCGGACTGGACTTAAGGACCTATCCCACACAAGTCCCTTTAGAAGACAACAACCCAACCATACAGGGTAAAGCCACCGCCAAGGTATAGAGACCCAAATGGGCTCCTATGGCATATGCAAGTCGGGGAGAGGACTACCGGTGTCTAGGCATAGGAGTCAAACATTTACACACAGGAGGAGGGCGGAAACCACCAACCTATTATGGGAGAAGCTGCAGCCAGCTGCAGGCCCCGTTCATCACTCCGTTTGGTTTACCAGAGACTCCAGTGTCTTGTGTCAGAGTGAGTACACCAGTGCCATCAGGCACCGCACTGCACCGCAACACTTCACCCTGCACTCCGGCCCTCGCCCTACCCACGGAGGGGTCAACACCTAGCTGCGCCATTACACCGCTCCCAGGAGCCCCCCATACCTTCACCACAGCGGTGGTGTCTACAATCACCACAACTCGTGAGTGGCGTCACGAACTAACATCCAAAACCAAACCACCGCGGCCCCGGCCGCGGAACTCATCACCCAAATCCCTGCATGTAGCGCCATCTCCCTTGCAGAGCAACGTGACCCCCAGGCCCATGAGAGGCTCAAGCCACCACCCGCAGTACGAGCATGGATCCGAGCGGCTCGGCGGTCGCAGCCGAGCCCGCGGGGCGGTACAAGTGTCAAACGGATCAAGCAGGTAAAGGAGTAAAGGAGAGGATTTGGATGCCTGGAGGTCCTTGTTGTGCTGATTGCAGCCTCGACAGGGATGGTTGTTAAGTCTGAGTACCTTGCCTCTGGGACTTTTTGTTATTGGCCATGAATGACTGAATTTGAAGAATGACCCCTCCCTCTGTTTGGATGTGCACATTTTACATTCCCCTTTGCTGTACTGTTAAACTAGAGCCATGAAAGAGTTTTTCACCCTTTGCCTTGGACCCTACCCAGTCGGCCATGGACTTTGTCCCCATTTGCCCAATCAGCCTGGAAATTTCCCTCATGTACTGTGCCCCCCCCCCCCATTCATGTACTTTATGGAGTCCTTTCTATGGACTTTGCCCAATCTTGTCCCATCTTTCACCCCTCATGGATGGACTCTGCCCTGCCCAATAAGACCCTTTTTAAGGGGAAGGTCACTTTTATATATGCTATTTGTGGGGGAAGAAGACTTGACTGTATGTACTATGTGTTGATAAGAGTTAACATTGCTATATATGCTTCATTTGATGGAAGGGAGACTTGGCTAGATATACTCTGTGCAGGTGAGGACTTTGTTATGCATGCTATATTTAAGAGTCAGGGATTTGGCTGGTCAGGGATTTGGCTGGTTTGCTATGTGTGGAGCAGGTGGACTATTCTATAAATGGTGAATTAAGATACTGAGCACTGATCATGGCAGGCGAGCCGGATTCCCTGTTTACCAATAGGTGAATTAAGGGCAGCAATGATCCATAATTGCTTACTTTTGGTATATGTAATATTTTCTATTCTTGTAGAGGACTACATTGTCGGCCTGGTTGTGAAAAGCCACCTGCTGCACTGAATACTTTCTCTGACATTACATCACCTTCTTAAAAAATTAATTTCCTGGGCAAGATCATTTTTATCAAAGACAATAACATACAAACTTCAATTTTATAAACCCACAGGCTGTTCCGCATGTCTAATGCAGGCTTCACATGGTACGATCTATCGTGCGATTGTACGAGCGATCGTACCCGCCCCTGTCGTTTGTGCGTCACGGGCAATTAGTTGCCCGTGGCGCACAAAGTCATTAAACCCCCGTCACACGTACTTACCTGCTGAGCGACCTCGCTGTTGGCGATGAACATCCACTTCCTGAAGGGGGAGGGTCGTTCTGCGTCACAGCGACGTCACACAGCGGCCAGCCAATAGAAGCGGAGGGGCAGAGATGAGCGGGACGTAAACATCCCGCCCACCTACTTCATTCCGCATAGCCGGTGGGACGCAAGTAAGCTGTGTTCATCGTGACCCGGGGTGTCACACGGAGTGATGTGTGCTGCCCCAGGTACTATGAACAACCGGGGCCATTAAAAATAAACAATTTTTTAAAAATAAGCGACGAGTAAACGACTCACGATTTGTGAGCGATTCTGCGTCACTTGGAGGTGTCACACGAAACGATGTCGCAAGCGATGCCGGATGTGCGTCACAAAAAACGTGACCCCAACGATGCATCGCGCGATAGCTCGTCTCGTTTGACGCCCACATAAGATGTAACAGCTTTCAACCAAAACATACAAAAAAATCCATCATCTGCTGCCAAATTCTGAGATATATTCAGATCTCTTAAGACAATGAAAATAGACAACTACACCAGCTATCTTTGAAAAAAACATTTTTACAAGTATGACATCAACTGATATTAATAAAAGATGAACATAGCCACAGAGAGCAAAGGATCCCAGAGAGCAGCCTTCCAGGCTAAAAACAGATGTGTAATAACAATAGGGAGCCTCTTGTGGTCATTTAAAACTCCCACATGGGCAGCCTAAGGAAAATTGGTGCTAGTCGTCAACCCACATTTCACAGGGATCACAGACTGAAAGAAATATTCACAGATCTAAAGGCCCTGTCACACACAGAGATAAATCTGCTGCAGATCTGTGGTTGCAGTGAAATTGTGGACAATCAGTGCCAGGTTTGTGGCTGTGTACAAATGGAACAATATGTCCATGATTTCACTGCAACTACAGATCTGCCAAAGATTTATCTCTGTGTGTGACAGGACCTTTACTCTCCTACAAGCAGCCACGAAGCTTAAGGAATTTCCTTGTCGGAAGTGTCCCCTCTTCAACATTAGAACCTGGCACATTCTCTGTAAAAGTTAAAAATGCAGTACCTGTACGCACATATTATCATAAACAAAATACGCATATCTACCTCAAAACTGGACTATAAAATTGCAAGTGCATCTCAATAAATTAGAATCAAAAAGTTTATCAAAAAGTTAATTTATTTCAGTAATTCAATACAAAATGGAAAACGCATATAGAGAGAGAAACTCATTACAAACAGGGTGATCTTGTAAGGGGTAGTCGGACCCCTGGTAGTGAAGGAGCTGTTTTTCCCCCCCTGAAGACGCCACAGTAGTATGGTGGCAAATTGTAAATGTTAATGGTAAAATGTTACCTGTTGTTGTAGTGATTAAACAGTTTCCCCACTAGGTGCCAGTGTAGAGCAGTGGTTCCCCTGGTAACAGTGGCAGGGAAGGAAGGGAGGTCTCTGAAGGCAGAGCAGTGTGCAGTGAGATGTGACTGGAGAAAGAAGTCTGAGGTGACGGGGCAGAGTGTGGAAGTGGTGCAGTGGCAGAAGAAGTGGAAGAGTCAAGACTAGTCCCAAAGCCGGTGGTGTGTACTACAGTGCAGTGCAGCTATCAGGGGGATAACAAGTGGCCCCTGCAGGCGAAGGGTAGTGCCCTGACAAAGACGTGAAGGTAAATGGAAACGCCCGTAGAAAACAAGTGAAGTAGTTCCCCCGCAAAGAAGTGGAGAGGTGAGAACTTATCCGGAGCCGGTAGTCTGTGCTAGATCTGCCCTATAGTAAATCCGGGTTCAGTGTGCAGCTACTAGGGGGTTAACGCATGTCCCCTGCAGGCAAGGGAAAGTTACCGGGGAAAGAGGAAACCGTCAGCAAGAAGTTTAACCTGTAAACCAAAGTGACTTGATGCTGAAAGGTGTAAAGAAGAGTGGAAGCTGTGCTCAATAAAATGTTTCTTAGTTCATCAACTGCCTGTCTGTGGCTCTTTACTGGGAGTGGTGAAGAGGCCTGTGAGCCCAGAGAAAAAGGTGTTACCAAGAAGCAAATGGCTCACATGGAAGCGTCCCTGCCACCTACACTCTGCCCCACAAACAACACCCCTGTCTTACAAGTGACGGCCGGGCCAGGGGTCAGCCTGCCGCCCCCTGGGCGAGAGACTGCGACTACAACCCCCGAGGCGCCCCCTGCCCCCGTTACAAACTGGCGTAGTCGGCAGGATCAAGCCTGCATGCAAGAAACCCTGACCAGAGACTGTGAGGAAGATCAAGTGGTGCCTGACATGCTGAAGGGGCCACAAGATGGCGGCAAGATGGCGGCCGTCCTCATGGACTCAGTGGAGGCGCGAAAAGTTGGCGCCAAACGAAAAGCGCTGGGCTGGCCTGGGAGGAAGAAGCCCGGAGTGCGCCGCCCAAAGAGGGGAGGTACTTGCCCCAAGAAGCTGCAGAGGTCTAGAGACGTGGGCGGCGCCGCAAGAAAGAAAAGGCGTCGCCAACGCTATGCAGACCTGGTGGGTGAAGCCGGGGGCGGAGTGTGTGCTAAAGCGGGAAAAGAAGAACCGCCTCCACCTTCCCCGGCGCCATTGCAATCCCAGCAGCAGAAGCAACAGTTCCAGTTACCTGTGCTACACAAAATGGAGGCCAGGACCGACAAGCAAGCCGTAGCGGGCGCGCTGGTGCCCGTAGGACGCGGAAGAGAACGTCCAATGGAGAGCTCGGTGGGAGAGTTACCCATCATCACGTTGCCGGCAAGCATGATACCGGCCGTGACTGGAGTCTCGGAGAAACCAGCGAAGGTCACGTTTTTTACCTCATGGGATGCCGTTACCGGAAGTCCGGGCCACCTACAAGTCCCGGCTGACTCTGGGGAGCGGGCCACCAGGAGCATCCATACAGATTCCGGAGGCACCCGCGTCTGTTAAGGTAGGCCCTCTGCCCCCCTCAGGAGTTAAGGCCCCGTACTGGCAAGATATCCCAGAACCAGAGGTAATCGTCCGGAAGAGAGTGATTTGTTTGCCGTTGAAAACCGGTACTGTTGAAAGCCGGTGAATGTTTCCAGTTACAGTAACGTTAAAAGTACTGAACCCGGGAGGAGCTTAATGCAGAACTGTGCGTGGACTCCTTCCGTGACTGTTAAGAAGGAATCTTGTTGTCTTGTTGTTTTCTGCCCACCCAAAGACCGGGAGCGCTTGGAAATAGCCTCCGGGCAGAAGGTCAGCTAAGACCGGGAGCGCCTGAGGAGGGCCTCCGGGCAGATGTGCGACTAAGACCGGGAGCTTCCCTGGAGGGACTCCGGGCACCAAACTTGTGTGCCAGTCTGTGTGTTTTCCTACATGTGTTGTTTTGCAGGTACGAACCTCGCCAGGAGGCTGAGGTTAAAGAGGGGAGGAATGTAAGGGGTAGTCGGACCCCTGGTAGTGAAGGAGCTGTTTTTCCCCCCCTGAAGACGCCACAGTAGTATGGTGGCAAATTGTAAATGTTAATGGTAAAATGTTACCTGTTGTTGTAGTGATTAAACAGTTTCCCCACTAGGTGCCAGTGTAGAGCAGTGGTTCCCCTGGTAACAGTGGCAGGGAAGGAAGGGAGGTCTCTGAAGGCAGAGCAGTGTGCAGTGAGATGTGACTGGAGAAAGAAGTCTGAGGTGACGGGGCAGAGTGTGGAAGTGGTGCAGTGGCAGAAGAAGTGGAAGAGTCAAGACTAGTCCCAAAGCCGGTGGTGTGTACTACAGTGCAGTGCAGCTTTCAGGGGGATAACAAGTGGCCCCTGCAGGCGAAGGGTAGTGCCCTGACAAAGACGTGAAGGTAAATGGAAACGCCCATAGAAAACAAGTGAAGTAGTTCCCCCGCAAAGAAGTGGAGAGGTGAGAACTTATCCGGAGCCGGTAGTCTGTGCTAGATCTGCCCTATAGTAAATCCGGGTTCAGTGTGCAGCTACTAGGGGGTTAACGCATGTCCCCTGCAGGCAAGGGAAAGTTACCGGGGAAAGAGGAAACCGTCAGCAAGAAGTTTAACCTGTAAACCAAAGTGACTTGATGCTGAAAGGTGTAAAGAAGAGTGGAAGCTGTGCTCAATAAAATGTTTCTTAGTTCATCAACTGCCTGTCTGTGGCTCTTTACTGGGAGTGGTGAAGAGGCCTGTGAGCCCAGAGAAAAAGGTGTTACCAAGAAGCAAATGGCTCACATGGAAGCGTCCCTGCCACCTACACTCTGCCCCACAAACAACACCCCTGTCTTACAAGTGACGGCCGGGCCAGGGGTCAGCCTGCCGCCCCCTGGGCGAGAGACTGCGACTACAACCCCCGAGGCGCCCCCTGCCCCCGTTACAATCTATTGTAAGTGTTTATATCTGTTAATGTTGATGATTATGGCTTACAACCAATAAAAACCTAAAGTCATTATCTCAGAAAATTAGAATAATTACCACAACACACCTACAAAGGCTTCCTAAGTAGAGTTGAGCGCGGTTCGAGGTTCTCCAGTTCGCGGTTTGAGTGGTTTTGGGGGGTGTTCTAGATCGAACTAGAACTCGAGCTTTTTGCTAAAAGCTCAATAGTTTGAGTTACGTTCGAGAACGGTTCTAGAAGCAAAAGCAGGTCTTTTTACAGCTACAGTGTGCAGGGAGCCATCGCTGGCAGCCTGCGGTAAGCTGGTAACCAAGATAAACATCGGGTATCCATACAAAGCGCTTTGGTTAGTAACCCGATATTTACCCTGGTTACACGTGCAGGGAGCTGACACTTCCCCGCTCAGCTCGTTCCGCCCCCCTCCTGCACTCAGCATGTACACACACACACACACACTTACACTCACCTGTCCCCAGCCATGCAGTCCCCGGCACTGGCGTCCTCAGTGCACATGGCCCCGCTAAGCTCCACCAACATCACACTCCGCCGCCCGCAGACATAGCCCCGCTAGGCTCCGCCCACCTCGCACCTGCACACATTACCTCGCTAGGCTCCGCCCACCTCGCACCCGCACACATTACCCCGCTAGGCTCCGCCCACCTCACACCCGCACACATTACCTCGCTAGGCTCCGCCCACCTCGCACCACAAACAGCCCCCTAGGCTCCGCCCACCTTGCACCGCACACACAGCCCCGCTAGGCTCCGCCCACCTCGCACAGCACACTTAGCCCCGCTAGGCTTCGCCCACCTTGCAACCGCACACATTACCTCGCTAGGCTCCGCCCACCTCGCACCGCACACATAGCCCCGCTAGGCTCCGCCCACCTCGCACAGCACACTTAGCCCCGCTAGGCTTTGCCCACCTTGCACCCGCACACATTACCTCGCTAGGCTCCAACCACCTTGCACCGCACACATGGCCCCGCTAGGCTCCGCCCACCTCGCACCCGCACACATTACCCTGCTAGGCTACGCCCACCTCGCACCGCACACATAGCCCCGCTAGGCTCCGCCCACCTCGCACAGCACACTTAGCCCCGCTAGGCTTCGCCCACCTTGCACCCGCACACATTACCCTGCTAGGCTCCGCCCACCTTGCACCGCACACATGGCCCCGCTAGGCTCCGCCCACCTCGCACCCGCACACATTACCCTGCTAGGCTCCGCCCACCTCGCATCGCGCACACAGCCCCGCTAGGCTCCGCCCACCTCAAACCCGCACATATGGCCCCCCTTGGCTCCGCCCACCTCGCACCGAACACATAGCCCCGCTAGGCTCCGCCCACCTCAAACCCGCACACATTACCCTGCTAGGCTCCGCCCACCTCGCACTGCACACATGGCCCTGCTAGACTCCGCCCACCTTGCACCGCACACATTACCCCCTAGGCTCCACCCACATCACACCCGCACACATTACCCTGCTACGCTCCGCCCACCTCGCACCGCACACAGAGCCCTAAAAGTCTCCGCCCACCTCGCACACGCACACATTACCTCGCTAGGCTCCACCCACCTCGCACCCGCACACATTACCTCGCTAGGCTCTGCCCACCTCGCGCCCACACACATTACCTTGCTAGGCTCCGCCCACCTCGCACCCGCACACATTACCTTGCTAGGCTCCACCCACCTCACACCGCACACATTACCTCGTTAGGCTCCGCCCACCTCGCACCCACACACATTACCCTGCTACGCTCCGCCCACCTCGCACCCACACACATTACCTCGCTAGGCTCCACCCACCTCGCACCCGCACAAATTACCTCACTAGGCTCTGCCCACCTCGCGCCCGCACGCATTACCTCACTAGGCTCCGCTCACCTCACACCCGCACACATTACCTCGCTAGGCTACGCCCACCTCACACCCGCACACATTACCTCGGTAGGCTCCGCCCACCTCACACCGCACACATGGCCCTGCTCAGCTTACCTGCGGTGATGAAGTCCTGCCCTCCTGACCTCAGCTCTGACACTGTCTTCTATGGCCACCGCTTCACATCTGTCACTGCGGCTCGAGACTATCACTAGCGGTGATGTCACGGGCCGCTCGCGATACTTGGCTGTGAAGCTGATTGAAGTCAGTGTGCAGTATCAGCAGTGCAGGAGATCAGCGCAGGTATTTTTGAGAGTGCTTCATGCAAAGCATCTTTTTCTTTTTCAAAAGGGGGGTCAACTGATGCCAGTCAAGTGGGGTGTGTGTGGCCCAATTAGTGGAAACGAAGGAGACTGTGGTTGGAGTCCCCTCGATGTGTTTCTAAAAGAACCAAGATGAACAAGTCATGGCTCTCAGAGGACTTTTCTTCCCCTGGGTCAGCCAGGGGAGGCGAAAGGCACGCGTATTTTTGAGAGTGCTTCATGCAAAGCATCTTTTTCTTTTCCAAAAGGGGGGTCAACTGATGCCAGTCAAGTGGGGTGTGTATGGCCCAATTAGTGGAAACGAGGGAGACTGTGATTGGAGTCCCCTCGCTGTGTTTCTAAAAGAACCAAGATGAACAAGTCATGGCTCTCAGAGGACTTTTCTTCCCCTGGGTCAGCCAGGGGAGGCGAAAGGCACGCGTATTTTTGAGAGTGCTTCATGCAAAGCATCTTTTTCTTTTTCAAAAGGGGGTCAACTGATGCCAGTCAAGTGAGGTGTGTGTGGCCCAATTAGTGGCAACAAGGGAGACTGTGGTTGGAGTCCCCTCGATGTGTTTCTAAAAGAACCAAGATGAACAAGTCATGGCTCTCAGAGGACTTTTCTTCCCCTGGGTCAGCCAGGGGAGGCGAAAGGCACGCGTATTTTTGAGAGTGCTTCATGCAAAGCATCTTTTTCTTTTCCAAAAGGGGGGTCAACTGATGCCAGTCAAGTGGGGTGTGTATGGCCCAATTAGTGGAAACGAGGGAGACTGTGATTGGAGTCCCCTCGCTGTGTTTCTAAAAGAACCAAGATGAACAAGTCATGGCTCTCAGAGGACTTTTCTTCCCCTGGGTCAGCCAGGGGAGGCGAAAGGCACGCGTATTTTTGAGAGTGCTTCATGCAAAGCATCTTTTTCTTTTTCAAAAGGGGGTCAACTGATGCCAGTCAAGTGAGGTGTGTGTGGCCCAATTAGTGGCAACGAGGGAGACTGTGGTTGGAGTCCCCTTGATGTGTTTCTAAAAGAACCAAGATGAACAAGTCATGGCTCTCAGAGGACTTTTCTTCCCCTGGGTCAGCCAGGGGAGGCGAAAGGCACGCGTATTTTTGAGAGTGCTTCATGCAAAGCATCTTTTTCTTTTCCAAAAGGGGGGTCAACTGATGCCAGTCAAGTGGGGTGTGTATGGCCCAATTAGTGGAAACGAGGGAGACTGTGGTTGGAGTCCCCTCGCTGTGTTTCTAAAAGAACCAAGATGAACAAGTCATGGCTCTCAGAGGACTTTTCTTCCCCTGGGTCAGCCAGGGGAGGCGAAAGGCATGCGTATTTTTGAGAGTGCTTCATGCAAAGCATCTTTTTCTTTTTTAAAAGGGGGTCAACTGATGCCAGTCAAGTGAGGTGTGTGTGGCCCAATTAGTGGAAACGAGGGAGACTGTGATTGGAGTCCCCTCGCTGTGTTTCTAAAAGAACCAAGATGAACAAGTCATGGCTCTCAGAGGACTTTTCTTCCCCTGGGTCAGCCAGGGGAGGCGAAAGACACGCGTATTTTTGAGAGTGCTTCATGCAAAGCATCTTTTTCTTTTTCAAAAGGGGGTCAACTGATGCCAGTCAAGTGAGGTGTGTGTGGCCCAATTAGTGGAAACGAGGGAGACTGTGGTTGGAGTCCCCTCGCTTTTGAAAAAAGAAACAAGATGAACAAGTCATGGCTCTCAGAGGACTTTTCTTCCCCTGGGTCAGCCAGGGGAGGCGAAAGGCACGCGTATTTTTGAGAGTGCTTCATGCAAAGCATCTTTTTCTTTTCCAAAAGGGGGGTTAACTGATGCCAGTCAAGTGGGGTGTGTGTGGCCCAATTAGTGGAAATGAGGGAGACTGTGGTTGGAGTCCCCTCGCTTTTGAAAATAGAACCAAGATGAACAAGTCATGGCTCTCAGAGGACTTTTCTTCCCCTGGGTCAGCCAGGGGAGGCGAGAGGCAAGCGTATTTTTGAGAGTGCTTCATGCAAAGCATCTTTTTCTTTTTCAAAAGGGGGTCAACTGATGCCAGTCAAGTGAGGTGTGTGTGGCCCAATTAGTGGAAACGAGGGAGACTGTGGTTGGAGTCCCCTCGCTTTTGAAAATAGAACCAAGATGAACAAGCCATGGCTCTCAGAGGACTTTTCTTCCCCTGGGTCAGAAAGGGGAGGCGAAAGGCACGCGTATTTTTGAGAGTGCTTCATGCAAAGCATCTTTTTCTTTTTCAAAAGGGGGTCAACTGATGCCAGTCAAGTGGGGTGTGTGTTGCCCAATTAGTGGCAACGAGGGAGACTGTGGTTTGAGTCCCCTCGCTGTGTTTCTAAAAGAACCAAGATGAACAAGTCATGGCTCTCAGAGGACTTTTGTTTCCCCAGCAAAGGCGTCCACGCGCTACACCAGCATGTCGCACCAAACATCACCGCTTCTTTGAGAAACTGTGTGACAGGGTGCATTTCACCACAGATACTTGGCCCAGTAAGCATGGACAGGGGCGTTACATGTTGCTGACTGGGCAATGGGTTACTATGGGGAGAGATGGAGAAGGGTCTGCTGTACAAGTCTTGCTGTCCCCACGAGTTGTATCAATCCTTCCTCTGTATGTAGAAGTTAATACACTGCTTCTGCCCCCTCAACCTCGTGTGGGTCCTTCACCTCAGACCAAACCCTGTGTGGTCAGGGCACCCTTCCTTGTAACTGCGCACGAGGAAAACCACACACCTCCTTACTATGCTGGCAGCAGAGCTCAATGCCATCATGCGGTCAAATGTTTACTTTGAAATGTATGGGAAATGTAAGTCACACCAATGAGAAGTTGTGGACGGTTAGCTCTGGAGACCAAGTTTCATCAATGGTTGTCTCCACTCAACCAGCAGCCAGGGAAGGCCGGGTGTGACAATGATGCAAACATGGGTGCGGCCCTTCGTCGTGACAATGTGACACACGTGCCTTGTGTGGCTCACGTGTTGAATCTAATTATCCTGCTATTTTTAAAACACCATCCCGGCCTACATGGCCTTGTGCAGCGGGTACGCTCGCTATGTGCTCACTTCCATCATTCGCACACAGCAGCTCAACAACTTTCCTCGCTCCAGAAGTCTTTAGGTCTTGTGGTTAAACGCCTGAAATGCGATGTGCCGACACGCAGGAATTTAAATCTGCACATGTTGCAGCGTTTGTGGCAGCACCGCCGAACCCTGCTGCAATACGTTATGACATATAGCCTGGCCTAACTTGATCCAGAGGTGGTGCAGATCACGCTGCTGTAGGGGTGTCAGATCAAGGACCTCTGCACCCTTCTACACAGTTTACAAATGTCGACGAAGATGTTTAGCACTGGCAATGCCATTCTCAGCGTGACAATTCTGGTCATCTACATGATGGAGCACACTGTAAGCATTATTCGGAGTCAGGTGTTGGGACAAGAGGAAGGGGAGGAAGTACAGGAGGAGTCATATGCGGAAGGGATAACAAGATCTACGAGGTCCAGATGGTCAGCGGCACCTAGGTGGCAGTCATGGTGGGGGAGAGGGATTAACAAGGGCGCATAGTATCAGCAAAAAGTGTTGAGGAAGGTGCAGGAGCCCATGAAGAAATGGAGGACGAACTGGCGATGGGCATGGAAGACTCAGCAGATGAGTGAGAGCTTGCTCACATTTTGGTTGTGTGAGGTTGGGGGAGAGGGCAGAGGAAGGAGGCACGATTCTCAGCTCTCTGCCACCAACACACCAAGGACTTGGTCCTCCTGGATGCACAAGACACATGAGCGCCTTCTTGCTGCACTACCTACAACATGACCCTCGGTTTGTACGAATTCGAAGTAATGCTAACTACTGGGTTGCCACACTGTTAGATCCCCGGTACAAGACAAAATTTGGCAAAATAATTCCTGCCATAGAAAGGGACGCACGTATACAGGAGTATCTGCAGAAGGTGGTACGCAATCTTAGATCTGCTTTTCCTCTAAACACCAGTGCTGCACAGAGTGAATCTCAACACTTTGTCATGGATAGGAGGAAATGGTCTTTTACTTGTCCACATCTGAGGGACCGAGGGCTGGCTGCTGTGCTGAGATGGCATTGAGTACGGTGTCCCTGCAGAGTTGCACTTTTGGTCATATACAAAGTGAGTTGAAAAAGGACAGATGCTGGTGGAAAGGGGAACAGGTATGTTGGAAAGGGGAAAAAAGTTTTTGTCCGTGGGTTTGGTGGTTAAGCAAAAGTAACATTTGCTGAAGAAACACCATCTGTTACGGTGGGACTGGCAGATTTGGATAAGGTGGTATATACTATGTTACCGCTATATAACGAAAATTAATAAGAAAGAGAAAGGTATATATCCCCATCAGCAGTCAATGTCCACCGTGCTCCCAGATGGAAAAGGAGAGGTTGGCAACTGGAAGGTTAGGTGGAGGATAGAGAGCTGTGTGTCTATGAAACTAATAGTAGCCTGAACCGAGTTAGACGCCACTCGGATCTTGAGACTGGGAGCCCTGTTAGCGTCACAGGGTCAACACACGCCCACCCAGCACAGGAACTCCCTGTTAACATCACAGGGGCCATTGAGTATGCTGACCGTGTGCATTGGGGCCACACCTGTGGACAGCAGGCGCATCAGCAGAAGCAGGCCTGTTAATGCCACTGGGCTGCACAAGCAGGACTGGTAGGACAGGAGCTGGTCTTAACCGTTCTGCGTTACCAACTGTGGTGGCGGCCTGCATCGACGCCCTATCCCTGCCTACCTCTGGCCTAAAGCCGCAATGGGTTCAACACATGGAAGTGTTCTCTTTCGGAGCATAATAGAAGACTGCGCACCTCCTTGTTGGCTCCAGCCTGTTTTATAACCTGGGTCCGCCCCAAACCAGGGTGGACCACAATGCACCTTCTGGAGACAAAAGCAGAGTGACACGTCATGAGTGGCATAACAAGCGTCCTATTTGGAACCGCAACTTCAATAATGACCTCATGGCTACCACGACACAAACACCTCACCAGTCATCGTCTGACCATCAATAATGAGGTGACAAGTCATAGGGGCGGGTCTCTGCAAGCCATATGGGAGTGGGCTGGCCACATCGTCAGGACACCTGATGCCCTGTGGTCTATATGGGCCCCCCACATCAGGGGCAGGGCCAAAGAGTTCATTTCCGGACCTAGTCTCTGATGCAGTAAATGTCTGAGCATGCTCAGTAGCATGAAATACAGTCTCTGAAAAAAGACCATCAGCTTTAGCATGGTGTCTAGGCACAAAATAGGACTTAGACCCGGCACGGAGTGCAAGTACGTGTGCAAAGAGGCTTTTCGCACTAAGTCTGGGAGCATGCGCTGTATCCCGAAATGAGGACTTAGCCTCAGGAATGGCACAGTCAGGCTGAGCATACTCACTAGGCGAAACACTGTAGTTAGGCTGCGGCTGGGGTAAATCGGCACATGCATGCGCACTAGCTGCCTCTCCACACTTAGACGTGGAGGAGAAATTGCTCTTCGGGTGTGGACTTAAAGATGCTGTCTATGAACAGAAGGAAAAGCTAAAGGTGTGTGTTACTGCAATGAGCCACCGCGGAAACACTTCGTTCAATTGTGAGGGGAGTCATTTTAGAGTTTGGTGAGGAGTACCGTAACGCCAGTGAGCAGCATCCTGTGCCACAGACCAACATTCTTACGGTACTGTCTATACTGCTTACCGTGAGAGGAGCGTAAAGTCTGTATTTCTGGCAACTGGACATCACAGTACCCGGGTACGGTAGGCTGTGCCCAGACAATAATGCGGGCACGCAACACTTGGTTTTATTAGCAAAACACATATCTGTTCTGGGTAGGCCGACTATTTATAGACAATAAGACTTGCTGCCTCTGCACTGTCAAATTGTCACGTACAGTTTAAATCATAGAGGGACAGCAACACTTGTTTGCATTGACTGTTGCTTTTCAAGATTTCCATGACTGTGTTGCAGAGCTGTGTGGTTTGCATTCACACTGTTATCATCTGCCTTATCTGTGAGGCTTCAGCTAACAAGGGTATTCAGGGGGGGTAATGTGTTTTGTCTATGTTTAGGTAGATAACTGGGAAGCTCTTGTGATGCGCCACTGGTAAGTCGTGTTCGCACACACACACACACACGCACAAACACACAATTACTGCAACGCAGAGGGATTAGCAGGTAGTAGGCAACAGAATAGATTGTTCAATTATTTAAATTGTATGCATGGTTCTTATTGTTTGTTTTGGTAAAGTTAAACAATCATTAATCAACCCAACTGCCTAGAGTCCTTTTCCTGTTGCCTGGTTTTGCTGCATACTGGGGGGCCCAACCTGTACACGACTTAAAATGAAGCATAAGTCACAATGTGAATTTCACTGTGCTACAATGCGGCCTAGCGTGCCTGTGCAACCACCGCCTGCCCCATCAAGTGCATCTGCATGCTCTTCATCCTCTGTGACTGTGGGGACAGCAGTCTCACATGGCTTTTCACACGGAACTTCCACCCTTTTAAACGCAACAGGGAGTGTGATTGGCAGGTCATCACTTGTTTTGGAAGTGTAAACAGTTGGTATTGTTGAGCTGTCAGACATCGAGAAAACCAACATTGGATGCAGGCTACATTATATCCACGCCTGCACCTTCGTCACAGATTGGCTGGACTACCTGCAGTTAATAATTGCATTCCAGAAATGGAAAGGAGTTTAGAATGCACATGTGTTGTACCTTGCTTGGCAACAAAGGAACATTAACTTAGTATTACAGACAATTTTAGGAAGGCAGAAAAAGAGTCAGTTCTTTGGGCAAATTAAATAGCGTGGCAAAAGTGGACAGGTGGGTACAGTGGCCGTGTTCTGTGGGTACCAGGACAGTAAAGGAAGCCTCACTTTCTATCCCTCAGAATGATCAAATGCAGCAAGGAATTCCCTGAGTTTGATATAAAATTAGCGTAGCAAAATGTGCATGAGGGTGTCAAGCAGAGGTGCTGCAAATAGCTTTTCACCAGTGGGGCACTAATGGAAGTCCAACAGCCACTTCTTGTATGCCACTAAATGGCAGCATTTTTTGCTATTATTATA
The DNA here is from genome assembly GCF_048569485.1 of Anomaloglossus baeobatrachus. NCBI lineage: Eukaryota > Metazoa > Chordata > Amphibia > Anura > Aromobatidae > Anomaloglossus > Anomaloglossus baeobatrachus. The sequence goes on along the minus strand of NC_134359.1, from coordinate 212,318,084 downwards.
GCTTATTAAAAACAGAGCAGGAGGGTGTAATGCAGTGGTACTGCAAATAGCTTTGCACCAGTGGGACACTAATGGAAGTCCAATATCCACTTCTTGTATGCCACTAAATGGCAGCATTTTTTGCTATTATTATAGCTTATTAAAAACAGAGCAGGAGGGTGTAATGCAGTGGTACTGCAAATAGCTTTGCACCAGTGGGACACTAATGGAAGTCCAACAGCCACTTTTTGTATGCCACTAAGTTGCAGCATTTTTTGCTATTATTATAGCTTTTAAAAACAGTGCAGGAGGGTGTAATGCAGAGGTGCTGTAAATAGCTTGGCACCTGTGGGGCACAAATGAAGTACAACAGCCACTTTTTGTATGCCACTGAATGGCAGTATTTTTTGCTATTATTATAGCTTATTAACAGAGCAGGAGGGTGTAATGCAGTGGTACTGCAAATAGCTTTGCACCAGTGGGACACTAATGGAAGTCCAACAGCCACTTTTAGGATGCCACTGAATGGCAGCATTTTTTGCTATTATTATAGCTTATTAAAAACAGAGCAGGAGAGTGTAATGCAGTGGTACTGCAAATAGCTTTGTACCAGTGGGACAATAATGGAAGTCCAACAGCCACTTTTTGTATGCCACTAAGTTGCAGCATTTTTTGCCATTATTATAGCTTTTCAAAACAGAGCAGGAGGGTGTAATGCAGAGGTGCTGTAAATAGCTTGGCACCTGTGGGGCACAAATGGAGTACAACAGCCACTTTTTGTATGCCACTAAGTTGCACCATTTTTTGCTATTATTATAGCTTTTAAAAACAGAGCAGGAGGGTGTAATGCAGTGGTACTGCAAATAGCTTTGCACCAGTGGGACACTAATGGAAGTCCAACAGCCACTTTTAGGATGCCACTGAATGGCATTTTTTGCTATTATTATAGCTTATTAAAAACAGAGCAGGAGGGTGTAAGGCAGTGGTACTGCAAATAGCGTTGCACCAGTGGGACACTAATGGACATCCAACAGCCACTTTTAGGATGCCACTGAATGGCATTTTTTGCTATTATTATAGCTTATAAAAACAGAGCAGGAGGGTATAATGCAGTGGCACTGTAAATAGCTTTACACCAGTGGGACAATAATGGATGTCCAACAGCCACTTTTAGGATGCCACTGAATGGCAGCATTTTTTGCTATTATTATAGCTTATTAAAAACAGAGCAGGAGGGTGTAATGCAGTGGTACTGCAAATAGCTTTGTACCAGTGGAACACTAATGGAAGTCCAACAGCCACTTTTTGTATGCCACTAAGTTGCAGCATTTTTTGCCATTATTATAGCTTTTAAAAACAGAGCAGGAGGGTGTAATGCAGAGGTGCTGTAAATAGCTTGGCACCTGTGGGGCACAAATGGAGTACAACAGCCACTTTTTGTATGCCACTGAATGGCAGCATTCTTTGTTACTATTATAGCTTATTAAAAACAGAGCAGGAGGGTGTAATGCAGTGGTACTGCAAATAGCTTTGCACCAGTGGAACACTAATGGAAGTCCAACAGCCACTTTTAGGATGCCACTGAATGGCAGCATTTTTTGCTATTATTATAGCTTATTAAAAACAGAGCAGGAGGGTGTAATGCAGTGGTACTGCAAATAGCTTTGCACCAGTGGGACACTAATGGAAGTCCAACAGACACTTTTAGGATGCCACTGAATGGCAGCATTTTTTGCTATTATTATAGCTTATTAAAAACAGAGCAGGAGGGTGTAATGCAGTGGTACTGCAAATAGGTTTGCACCAGTGGGACACTAATGGAAGTCCAACAGACACTTTTAGGATGCCACTACGTTTACTCAGTGTTTGCTAGTATAATGGCTTAGTAACAATGAGTTTGAGTGTGCAATGGAGAGGTGCTGCACATAGATTTGCACCAGTGGAACTCTAATAGAAGTCCAACAGCCACTTTTAGGATGCCACTAAGTTTACTCAGTGTTTGCTAGTATATTAGCTTAGTAACAATGAGCTTGAGTGTGCAAAGGGCAGGAGGGTACAGTGGCAGGGTTGTGGGTATGGGTAGAGGAAAGGAAGCCTGCCTTTCTATCCATCCTAATGGGGAAATGCAGCGAGGAAATCCCTGACCTTAGCTACACAGACGCTGTCATCTTGTGTAGCTGTTAAAATCTGTTTTTACGGACCTGACTGTCACCTATGGCTGTGACCCTGCCAGTATTAGCCCTTAAAAGGACTAATAGAAACTTCTATCCCTATTCTGTATAGCGCTGTGTATAGAGTGTACACAGCAGTATTGGAGACAGGAGCTATGCCAGCGGTGACTGACACCAAGACGCAGAAGGCAGATAATGGCGTGCTGGAGGAAAATGTCCGTTTTTATAATGCAGGACATGTGACATTGACATCCTATCACACATGCCGTTGCTTCTCTGGTTAAAAGTCCACTTAGCTGTGTGTGTGTCTGGGATTGGCTGACATGCTGGCCCGCCCCACTACACGCGCGCGCTTAGGGAAGGAAGACAAGGAAAAAAAAAAAAAATGGCGATCGCCATTATCCATACAGCAGTGATCTGAATGCGCTGTTCCCGCACACTATACACTGAAATTTCATAATAGTGTGAGTCACAGAGTGACTTACACTATTACAGCGGAAAGCAAGCTAGTAATTAGCTTGTCTTTTTGCTGCTAGAACCGTTCTCGAACGTATCTAGAACTATCGAGCTTTAGCAAAAAGCTCTAGTTCTAGTTCGATCTAGAACAGCCCCCAAAATCACTCGAGCCGCGAACTGGAGAACCTCGAACTGCGAACCGCGCTCAACTCTAGACATGAGGCTATGCTGGGTTTATAAGATTGGCCTTGCCATGTGGGCGGGGCCTAATCAACGTATCTTGTAAGCCTTGTCTTGAAAGCTAGGTGCTCAGGTCCCCCTTGTGCCGTGTCCTTTGATCATACTATTGCCTGACATTCCTACCCGGCACCTGTGCCGGATTCCTGCACTGTCTCCAGGAACTCTGAAGCCCCAGTGACTGTTCTACCTGTCCCCTGTGGGACGCAGTCCCTGCCATGCTAGTGCTCCGGCTACCGTGCACCCAGGCCTCCAGTGGGGTGCACGGCCCAGTGGATCCACCACCCGGACCTAACAATACGGAATGGAAACGGATGCCACACGGATGCACCCGTGAAAAAAACGGACCGTTTTTTGCAAACCGCAAAAACGGATCGGTCGTGTGAATGTAGCCTTATTCTAATCTGCCGTTTATAAACAGCAGGCAGAAATAAGTGAATAACGCCCCCCAGCATCAGAAAATCTCCGGGGTGTCAGGGGGTAGTTGAGACCCTGGAGCTCATGATTCAGGTCGGTTTGTCTGGTCTTCGCTCACATGATCACCGGTATACACCGTATACCGGTGATCACGTTTCAGTAAATGACAGCGCCGGTAAAACATTATTTATCTCCCATCTGGCATGAACAAATATGTCAGATGGGAGATAAATCTCCTCCCTGGTCCCCCGGTGTCGCCAAAGTGCCCCCCCCTGGCCCCCTCCCAGAAAATCCAAAATGGCCGCGTGCACAGCAGTGCGCCAGCCGCATTCACCCTACTCCTCTGATTTCTGTCGCATGTGCCATGACACATGCGACAGAGAACTCCTCCCCAGGCCCCGCCAGGTCATCCCCTATAACCCCACCGGTGTTCCCCGGTGTCCCACGGTACCTGTGCAGCGTTGATCCCCAGCAGCCCCCTCCTTCACAATAGACGCTGCCGCATGCACAGAGCGGCTGTCAGCTCAAGTTCCTGTGTTCGGACACAGTGAGTGGTGGTAACCATGCATCTGTAAGCTACTGCAATGCCCTGCTCATGAGGTAAGGAACATAGTTGATCAGGAGAGCTTTACTACATTTCCAAATGGAGAGACTTGCTTTTATAGTTGCCCTGCTGAACGACTACCAAACATGAGAGTCCATTATACGCCACAAGAAAACATGTCTAAATAGCGAGCTCTGTTGTTTAGTATTCATTCACCTGGATAACTGAACTTAAAAGGGGTATTCCATCTCCAAGATCCTATCCTCAATATATAGTAGCTGGAATAGCAATAATATCAGCAAATACCAATATTTGGAAATGTAGAATAGTTCTCCTGATTAGGCATGCCCTTACCTCATGAGCAGGGCATTGCAGCTTTGGTAGCAACAGTTACGACATGGACTCTGCTGCTGTGGACCCGGGGAGAGTGGGTACAGATTCATTGCACCCACACTCCTCACATGGAGGGTCTGCACTCCTAGAAAATGGAGGATACGTTCCCTGAGCATGTCCCCCCATATTCTAGACGATCCAGAGTCATCGTGGGACCCCTTTATTTTTTTTCCTTACAATAAATTGGTGAAAGAGGGAATGTTTTGGGGAGTGTTTTTTCAAATACATTTTTTTTCGTCTATTTGTTTTGTTAGTACTGACAGTTTGTGATGTCGGGTATCTGATCGACGCCATGACATCACAAACTGCTGGGCTTGATGTCAGGTGACTTTATAGCTAGTATAAAGCCCATTTATTACCCCATTTGCCACTGCACCACACGCCAATTCTGGGACGCGTGTGGCCTGCTATTTTTAGGCTATGAAGGCCCAATAACTATGGACCTTCCCACCCTGAGAATACCAGACCACAGTTGTCCGCTTTACCTTGGCTGGTGATCCAATTTGGGGGAGACCCTACTTTTTTTTTGTAATTATTATTATTTATAAAATAATTATAAAAAGGAGCCTCGGGTGTTCTCCACATTGGATCCCCAACCACGGTAAAGCTGCCAGCTGTGGTTTTCAGCCTACAGCCTTCTGCTTTACCCTAGCTGGCTATCAAAAATGGGGAGACCCCACGTCATTTTTTTTTTAAATTTTTTTTTTAAATAAAAAATATTAATGGGCTTCCCTGTATTTTGATTGCCAGCCAAGGTAACGCCAGGCAGATGGGGGTGGCAACCCATAGCTGTCTGCTTTATCTGCGCTGAGAATCAAAAATATCGCGGAGTGCTACGTCATTTTTTTAATGATTAATTATTTGCAGCACTGTCATGTCAGAATCAAAATACAGGGAAGCCCTTTTTTTAAGTTATTTAAATAAATAATAAAAAAAAAATATATATGGGCTCCCGCTGCATCTTTTGTATTGCTAGCTGAGGGTAATCCGAGCAGCTACTGGCTGCTAACCCCTACTGCTTGGTGTTACCTTCACTGGCAATGGAAAATCCAGGGAAGCATTTTTTTTGCCAAAAAACTAAAAAAAAAATGACGTGGGCTTCGCCATATTTTTGTATGCTAGCAGCAGGCAGGTATGGGCTGCCCGCAACCCCCAGCTGCCTATTTCTACCCGGCTGAGAACTAAAAATATAGGGAAGCCCTTTTTTTAATTATTTCATGAATTTCATGAAATAATTAAAAGAAAAACGACGTGGGCTTCGCTCCATTTTTGTGTCCAGGCAGGTACAACTAGGCAGCTGGGGATTGGATCTGCAGCACAGGTTAGCCCGAGGTTTCTGGGCCCCTCTGCTGCGAATTGTAGTCTGCAGCCGCCCCAGAAAATGGCGCTCTCATAGATGCGCCATCATCTGGCGCTGTATCCAACTCTTCCAACAGCCCAGGAGCCGGGTGGCTTGTTGGGTAATCATGAGTTTATACTAGCTTTTTTTTTACTAGCTAGTATTAAGCCAGAGATTCTTAATGTCAGGCACGTTTGACCCGGCCATTAAGAATCTTCAATAAAGGGTTAAAAAAAACACCACACAGAGAAAAAATACTTTAATAGATATAAATACACAGACACACTTAGAGACTCCATCTTTATTACCCCCTGTCACCCCTCCAAGATCCATGGTCTTCTGTCTTCTTTCTCCTTCAACACATGCAGCTCTGTCTGCTCCATCAGACAGCAGTGCATGGGAGAAAGGACGCTGTGCTCCGTGCAGAAATCACTCTGTGAGAGTGACCACAGGCTCCCGACTCTAAGCGGTGGCACGGGTTGCCATAGCAACAGTGCTCCGATCACGTGATTCCGGTGCCGCTGCGTGCTGGTAGCGGGACGTTCCCATCACCGCTACCAAGCGCTTTGCTATGGCAATGGTGATCTCCGTTTTTGACTGGCTGTGTCACCGGTCAGGAGCCGGCTTCTGCAGACGCTGGTAAGTACGGTAAACATTGGGTAACCAAGAAGCCCTTTCCTTGGTTACCCGATGTTTACCTTCGTTACCAGCGTCCGCCGCTGTCACGTTGTCAGTGCCGGCTCTTGCTGCCTGCACACATAGCCAGACTACACATCGGGTAAAATTAACCCGATGTGTACTGTGGCTAGGAGTGCAGGGAGCCAGCGCTAAGCGGTGTGCGCTGGTAACCAAGGTAAATATCGGGTTGGTTACCCGATATTTACCTTAGTTACCAAGCGCAGCATCGCTTCCATGCATCGCTGCTGACTAAGGCCTGAGGGCTGGTCACTGGTTGCTGGTGAGATCTGCCTGACAGCTCACCAGCAACCCGTGTAGCGACGCTCCAGCGATCCCTGCCAGGTCAGGTTGCTGGTGGGATCATTGGAGCGTAACAGAGAGATGCAATCACAGGTCCTAGCATGTCGGCGTCATAGTCATGTGACCAGTCTGTAGCCAATGAGATAATAGACAAGTTGACGTCACGATAGGTCCTGCATCACTGCTGGCAGTGCTGGTTACCGGGAAGATTCAGCGATCATTGGATGGAATAGCGGCAGGAGACAGAGTGCAGGACGGATCACAGGGACAGGTAAGTGTTATTGCAATTTTATTAACTGTATGTGTACATTTATAATGTGTTTTTATGTGTTTGTGATTGCCTCCCATTGTTTCCTATGGGGTTCGAGTGGTTCGTCGAACCGGTTCGCCGACCCGAACTCGAACCAGACCTCGGGTCGGCGAACCGAACCGCCGCCGGTTCGCTCATCTCTATTCCTAAGCATTCAGTCACTGACACACTCCACAAGAAGGGTAAGCAACAAAAGGTCATTGCTAAAGAAGCTGGCTGTTCACAGAGTGCAGTGTCTAAGTATATTAATAAAGAGTTTAATGGAAGGGAAAAAGTGTGGTAGAAAAAGGTGCAAGAGCAAACGGGATAACCGCAGCCTTGCTAGGATTGTTAAGAAAAGGCCTTTCAGAAACTTGGGGGAGATTCAAAAGGAGTGGACTGCTGCTGGAGTCATTGCTTCCAGAGCCACCACACACAGATCTATCCAGGACATGTAACAAGGGAGGAGGAAAGGAGACAAGGCAACAAATATAGTTGAAAAATACATTTTATTAATTAAAAACACGTGGAAAAATAATGTCATAAAACATGTAATAATCCGGATAGGTCATACAATTTATGGAAAACAGGGGGTGGTTTATGTTGGGGCAAGACAAATTACCGCACAGAACCAACCAGATCATAAATATCAGGTAGTTAGAGTTTACACACCAACTTGGCAAACATCAGATTAATTAATTGGAGTGGTAAACTAGAAGGGGCATATGTTGTAGAAAGTGAATATAACCATATATCTGTAGTCAGGCACAGATAAAATGCCCCCAATAAAAACCACTAATAAGTAAATGGAGGGTAGGAAAGTTTCCTTAGCTGCGGCAGAGCTCATCAAAGGAGGGAACACATACAATCAGAGCAAAAGTTTGGATATTAGTTACCCAAGTTTGAAAGAGCCATGCAGATAAAGGAAAATTCCATGTGGAACAGCAAGGAAGAGATACAATACCTGGTGGTGTATGAGGGGGTTGGTTCTGGTGGTAAACGTAACCTCCTGACAGCTGTTTCGCAACACGCTTTTTCATAAAGGAAGTAAGGTGTATGCGATAAACAGTAAGCTTTATTGGGAAAAGGGAGAGTGAAAGCAATCAATCCTGATTGCGGTTAGTACTGTGCGCATGCGCCAGCAGCTGGGTACAGGCGGCAGCAAGGGACAAGAGCACCGCTTGGTATAGCACACGCGCGGGGCCAGGGCCGGCTCCAGGTTTTTGTGGGCCCCGGGCGGAAGAGTCCCAGTGGGCTCCATCCACACGCAGACACACATACGTACACATACATATACATATTTAACGACAAACTCACAAAAATACATATAGAACTGACATATCTATACAGTCATATACACTGACATACATAGATACACATCATACATGCATACATACAAACACACACAGCTCTGCTGGATACATACATACAGACACAGCGCTGCTACATACATACACACATAGCTCTGCCACATACATACACACATAGCTCTGCCACATACACACATAGCTCTGCCACATACACACATAGCTCTGCCACATACACACATAGCTCTGCCACATACATACACACATAACTCTGCTATATACATACACACATAGCTCTGCCACATACACACATAGCTCTGCCACATACACACATAGCTCTGCCACATACATACACACATAACTCTGCTAAATACATACACACATAGCTCTGCCACATACACACCTAGCTCTGCTACATACATACACACATAACTCTGCTATATACATAACTCTGCTATATACATACACACATAGCTCTGCCACATACACACCTAGCTCTGCTATATACATACACACATAGCTCTGCCACATACACACCTAGCTCTGCTACATACATACACACATAGCTCTGCCACATACATACACACATAACTCTGCTATATACATACACACATAGCTCTGCTATATACATACACACCTAGCTCTGCTACATACACACATAGCTCTGCTATATACATACACACATAGCTCTGCTATATACACATAGCTCTGCTATATACATACACACATAGCTCTGCTATATACATACACACATAGCTCTGCTATATACATACACACATAGCTCTGCTATATACATACACACATAGCTCTGCTATATACATACACACATAGCTCTGCTATATACACATAGCTCTGCTATATACATACACACATAGCTCTGCTATATACATACACACATAGCTCTGCTATATACATACACACATATCTCTGCTATATACATACACACATAGCTCTGCTATATACACACATAGCTCTGCTACATACACACATAGCTCTGCTATATACATACACACATAGCTCTGCTATATACACACATAGCTCTGCTATATACACACATAGCTCTGCTATATACACACATAGCTCTGCTATATAAATACACACATAGCTCTGCTATATACATACACACATAGCTCTGCTATATACATACACACATAGCTCTGCTATATACACACATAGCTCTGCTATATACACACATAGCTCTGCTATATACATACACACATAGCTCTGCTATATACATACACACATAGCTCTGCTATATACATACACACCTAGCTCTGCTATATACATACACACCTAGCTCTGCTATATACATACACACCTAGCTCTGCTATATACATACACACCTAGCTCTGCTACATACATACACACATAGCTCTGCCACATACACACATAGCTCTGCCACATACACACATAGCTCTGCCACATACACACATAGCTCTGCCACATACACACATAGCTCTGCCACATACATACACACATAACTCTGCTATATACATACACACATAGCTCTGCCACATACACACATAGCTCTGCCACATACACACATAGCTCTGCCACATACATACACACATAACTCTGCTATATACATACACACATAGCTCTGCCACATACACACCTAGCTCTGCTACATACATACACACATAACTCTGCTATATACATAACTCTGCTATATACATACACACATAGCTCTGCCACATACACACCTAGCTCTGCTACATACATACACACATAGCTCTGCCACATACATACACACATAACTCTGCTATATACATACACACATAGCTCTGCTATATACATACACACCTAGCTCTGCTACATACACACATAGCTCTGCTATATACATACACACATAGCTCTGCTATATACATATAGCTCTGCTATATACATACACACATAGCTCTGCTATATACATACACACATAGCTCTGCTATATACATACACACATAGCTCTGCTATATACATACACACATAGCTCTGCTATATACATACACACATAGCTCTGCTATATACACATAGCTCTGCTATATACATACACACATAGCTCTGCTATATACATACACACATAGCTCTGCTATATACATACACACATATCTCTGCTATATACATACACACATAGCTCTGCTATATACACACATAGCTCTGCTACATACACACATAGCTCTGCTATATACATACACACATAGCTCTGCTATATACACACATAGCTCTGCTATATACACACATAGCTCTGCTATATACACACATAGCTCTGCTATATACACACATAGCTCTGCTATATACATACACACATAGCTCTGCTATATACATACACACATAGCTCTGCTATATACATACACACATAGCTCTGCTATATACACACATAGCTCTGCTATATACACACATAGCTCTGCTATATACATACACACATAGCTCTGCTATATACATACACACATAGCTCTGCTATATACATACACACCTAGCTCTGCTATATACATACACACCTAGCTCTGCTATATACATACACACCTAGCTCTGCTATATACATACACACCTAGCTCTGCTACATACAGACAGAGACAGACATGCGCGGCTCCGGGGGGGGGGGGCATAAATCGGGGGGTGAGGAGGGCACATACCGCTCAGGTCACGGAGGAGAAGGGGCCCACACAGCGCCGGAGGGACACGCTGTGCTGGGGGTCGCTGGCTGGCACTGCAACTCTCATCTGTGGGACTGAGCAGGATGCCGATCTGTAGCTCCGCCCACAGATGAAGTTCAAACCAGGAAGTCTGCGCGCCTTAAAGAGACGGCACCGCAGATTCCTGCCGAGGACTGCGGTCTCCGGAACTCGGCCCGGGGACCGCAGAACTAAGGAGAGTGGGCCCCGGCCAAGGGGCACCAGAACTGACGAGGCCGAGTGGGCCCCCCCGGCTCTCCAGGGCCCCGGCATTTGCCCGGGTATGCCGGGTGCTGACGCCGGCCCTGCGCGGGGCCATGGGACGCGTCACCATGGTTCCCGCGCGTGCGCACCAGATGCACGCCGCTCCCCGCCGCCGCCCGCTGACAGCATGCTGGAGGATGCGCGTAGCCGCAAGCAGGTAAGTATAAAATGTATAAATAGATATATAAGAACATTGGACAAAAAAGTGCATTTGTGACAGTCATTGTATGGAAAAACAGGAATGGAACAGAGATAAGGATCCACAAGGTTCGGGACAGTGTTAAACAAAATTGAGAGACAATACTGGATCTCATAGTATGATTATAAGGCAAAGGCTTCATAAAGCATAATTATAGACCAACAGACATAAGAAGTCGTTTAGGATTGCCAAATAAATACCCCTTATTTATCTTACAATAGCTCAATGAAATATGACAAAAAATGTATTTAAAACATTTTTATTGATACAAAATGTCATTTAAAGCCATTAAGAGGGACATAATCCTTACAAGGTAATATGATAAAACCAAGTTCAAACAGACACAGGAGGGTGAAAGAAAACCCCCACAGGTCTACCCATCACATATCTAAGCATAGTTTCTTGGGACCATGCAATTGCCACATACAAAAGAAAAGATAGATAAATTCCCAGTTGGGATAGCTAAGGATCTCTCTGTTACTGTGTTAGTAAAGTAATGCACAGCACAGCCAGAGAGTCATCACATAGTAGAGCAAAAACACATAGTGGCATGCAGGTACACCAAGCATATACTATGCAGACTGCTTACCAGAATAGGACGTGTAGACAGGTGGGACGACAAGTCCCAACACGTGTTTCGCGTGTTGCTTCGTCGGGGGACCATAGACACTGAGGGGGAAGTGAGGGTATATATGTCTTCCAGAGTCCACATGATTCAGCTCACCTGGCGCACTCAGGGTCCTTAGGTGTAATGCTGCAGTCGGCGCAGGCTCTCCGGCGCTCCACAGGCTAGGGAGAAAACTCCCAGTGACGTCATTTACCCATGGAGCACTGAGTAGGAGACCGCGCCATCTGCGCATGTGCAGATCACGGACCAGGAAGTGCGTTCCACTGTCACCATGTTGGAGACTGGCAGCGCTAAGGGCAAAAGCAGTTAGATATCTCTGTGCATTTTGCACAGGAGATCATGCACCATAGCACAAATCTAGAGGTATATAAACAAGGGCATAAAGATTACATTAATATAGCAGTAGTCAAATATATTTAATTCAATAGAAAACAAAATCTTTTAATGCTCATGTAAATCCATAGGACCCTAGCTGATCCACATGGTCATATTCTAATAGGGTGAAACAGTCGCAACATCACATCAGGGGACTCAACAGAAGAAAGGAAGACACACTAATGAAAAAAAGTGAAAGGCATAATGTTAAAAATTTGATAAAAATACTACGAACAAACAGGGACTAGGGCAAAATCTATATCTGTTTTAAATTATAAGGAGATAAAAAATCCTCTTATCATTAGCTGAACAAAGAATGATGAGACAAAGGTGATTCTAAGTGGAAGAACAGAGATGAAATTATGTACCTATAGGGCATCAATTGCCCCATACAAAGACACAGTACCTGGCAAAAAAAGGGGGAAGAGAAACGGGTCAAAGAAAAGAAGCCAAACTTTGCTTCTCATTCAGCCCCTTAGGTGCACTGTTTCTAGGAGGGAGATCCACCGGCACTCTGATCATGCCAGTGCCTTGTGGATATCCCCCCTCTCAGGCCAAGGTGAACCCAGTTGATACCTCTAACTTTAAGGCTCGAGGGATTTGACTCGTGCCTCAGCTAAAAGTGGCATGGAAGGGTTTTCAAGGTGTTAATTTCATCCGATTTTGCCTTTTTAGATGCTCTGATGTCTCTAACGTGTTCCCTTGTGCGGGTCCAGAGTACACGACTAGTCAGCCCACAGCCACACGTGGCATAATATATTATGCCTGCGGTGCTGCAGGAGATATAGTGCCTGATCTGAAAGCTCCTGGACCCATCCGAGGGATCAAATGAGGTAGCTCTATTGATGTTTTTATGGCGGCATGCAACACAGGAGCCACAAGGGAAGCAGCCCCACTTGGGGCGTCCCGTGTCAAATGGCAATCCAGAGAAGGGAACGTAGTGACTATGCACTAGGGTGTTCCTGTGACTCCTCCCACGTCGAGCCGTCATCAACGGGCAAGGGGGTAGCATCTTTTTTCAAGGAAGGCTCTCTCGGTAAGACCGCCCTGTGTCTAGTCAAAATCGGTCTGATGCAGCCCCATTGCTGATTAAATGTTGAAATAAATCTTATCTTGGGTTCATCAGACAGAGTCTTCTCTGGATTGTATCTCATCAAGACACGATCACTTGGGGTCTGTTTGGCTCGATGGTATGCCTTTTTAATGGAACCCTGGCTATATCCTTTTTTCGGTGCAGTGTACACGCATTTCCTTGGCCTGCTCCACAAAAACCTGTTCCTCTAGGCAGATCCGCTTAAGGCGAATAAACTGGCCAGTAGGGACGGCATTAATGGTGATTCTGGGGTGGCCAGAGGAAGTGTGTAATAACGCATTCACTGACGAGGGTTTCCTAAATATGTCTGTAGTCAGGTGACCCCCATTCTCAGCGGATATAGTCAGGTCCAAAAAATCGATTTTCACTTCGTCAAAACGATATGTCAAAAAAATATTATAGTCATTGAAATTCAGTTGGCACACAAAGTCCTCAAGCTCCACTGCGGTCCCTCCCCAGATGACAAAAATGTCATCATTAAAGCAGAGCCAGCACTGCCCATGGGAGCTCACACACACGCCACAGAACACCTCCCTCTCCCAGTATCCCCCATCGCAGTACCGCACCACGGGAGGAAAAACCGCCCATTGAAGGTGAAGACGTTGTGCGCCAAAATGAACTCCAATAACTCCAAAATCAAAGAACGCAGTGAAAAATCCCAGTTACTCATCTCCAAGAAATAAGACACGGCCCGAAGGCCGTGTTCATGGCAAATCTTCATATATAACATCTCCACATCCATTGTCACCAGCAAGGCATCACCCTCTACCGTTATACGATTAAGTCGTCGCAGGACGTCTGAAGTGTCTCTGACATGGGAGGGCAAGGTCTCTACCCTCCTGTGTCTGTTTGAACTTGGTTTTATCATATTACCTTGTAATGATTATGTTCCCCTTAATGGCTTTAAATTATGTTTTGTATCAATAAAAACATTTTATATGCATTTTTTGTCATATTTCATTGAGCTATTGTAAGATAAATAAGGGGTATTTATTTGGCAATCCTAAAAGACTTCTTATGTCTGTTGGTCTATAAGGTTCTGGACAGGCTCGATACAGGGGAGTATTCGCTGTCCCAATAAACTTTTAGTGGACCTATGGAACATGAAAATAAAGGGATTAAGTGACTGAGAATAAAAAAGTTAAAAACAAGGGCATGCACCCAAGAAAAAAACCCTCAATCCCACCAATTACAAGGAAAGTCCTATCTATATATGGGCTGATCCCATAAAAAGCCGCAAGCACAGTAAAGGGAGATGACTAGAGGAAAACTAGGAGGGTGCAAGAATTTCCAAAGGGGGTAAATGGCAATATGCATGTCAAAGGCAAAAACCTGACCAAAAGGTCAAGCGCTGAAAGGTGCCCCTTATAAAAAAGGGGTGCAATTAACCACTTTGTTCAATCCAAAGGGGACCAGGGTGTTCAGGGAGACAATCCACCTGGACTCCCGCTGAGCGAGTCTTGCGTAGATTGCCCCTCCGGACACCCCCATTGATCACATCAATGCTCCGTATCTGTAGTGATTTAGGGCTGCAATTATGGACAGCCCTGAAATGGCGGGGCCTCGTCTTCAGCAAAGTAACATCCTTCACCGTAGCAGCCGCAATGATCACGTGCTCCCTGACTCTCACGCGGAGCTCATGTGACGTGAGCCCCACTTAAATCAGGAATTACGAGCATGTTGCAAAGTAAACCATGTGTGTGGTGCTGCATGTGATGTATTGATCGATGGAAAATGTCCTTTTGCCGTCAGAAGAAATAAATGATGATGCCCTAATGGTATTACTACAAGCGGCACAGTGGCCACACGGAAAACAGCCCCGGAGGGGTCCCTTAGATCAAAAGTAATTTTGCCTGGGAGGGATGTAATGGCTTTTGACGAGAAGACTTTTTTATTCTCAGTCACTTAATCCCTTAATTTTCATGTTCTATAGGTCCACTAAAAGTTTATTAGGACAGCGATTACTCCTCTGTATCGGGCCTGTCCGGAACCTTGTGGATCATTATTCCTTAAGCCTGCTTTACACGTTGCAATTAGTTGTACAATCGCATTTGCGATGTGACACGCCCAGGTTGCATACGGGATCTTATGAGATTGCACGTAGGTCGTTCATTTGCTGTCACACGAGCGTTAGTACTCTATGTTAAATTGATCAATTTTATGTGCGATCCTTTAGATCATGTGTTCTGTGACGTATGCACTGGGCACCTTTTTTTTTTTTTTATTTATTGACTTGACAAGCGTGTGTAATGTGTAGGGATGCATTTTTACTATGTGATCTGCCATTCAGCTCTGCTACATGGCCGCTGACAGCAGACACAGACAGCCATGTAGCAGAGGTGAATGGCAGATGACAGCAGACACAGACAGAGCCACACGATCAGAATGAACTCGGGTGAACTTCCCCCGACTTCATTGTCATGCTGCGGCTCTGTCTGTGTCGCGCCCTGATTAGCGGTCACCTGTGAAGGACTCACCGGTGACCACTAATCTCCTGAGTAACTGAATTGAGCAGCCCTCTCTCATATACTCACCAATCCCCGATCACCGGCGCTGCACGGCATTCACACTGCTCCGGCGCCTATGATTGGTTACAGTGAGACACGCCCCCACGCTGAGTGACAGGTGTCACACTGCACCCAATCACAGCAGCCGGTGGGCGTGTCTATACTGTGCAGTGAAATAAATAATTAAATAATTAAAAAAAACGGCGTGTGGTCCCCCCCAATTTTAAAACCAGCCAGATAAAGCCATACGGCTGAAGGCTGGTATTCTCAGGATGGGGAGCTCCACGTTATGGGGAGCCCCCCAGCCTAACAATATCAGCCAACAGCCGCCCAGAATTGCCGCATACATTAGATGCGACAGTTCTGGGACTGTACCCGGCTCTTCCCGATTTGCCCTGGTGCGTTGGCAAATCGGGGTAATAAGGAGTTATTGGCAGCCCATAGCTGCCAATAAGTCCTAGATTAATCATGTCAGGCGTCTCCCCGAGATTCCTTCCATGATTAATCTGTAAATTACAGTAATTAAACACACACCCGAAAAATCATTTATTAGAAATAAAAACACAAACATATACCCTGGTTAACCACTTTAATCAGCCCAAAAAAGCCCTCCATGTCCGGCGTAATCCAGGATAGTCCAGCGTCGCTTCCAGCGCTGCTGCATGGAGGTGACCGGAGCTGCAGAATACACCAACGCTCCTGTCACCTCCACACAGCTAATGAAGACAGCCGCGCGATCAGCTGAGCTGTCACTGAGGTTACCCGCTGTCACTGGATCCAGCGGTGGATGCGGGTAACCTCAGTGACAGCTCAGCTGATCGCGATACTCACCGCCGCTCCTCTCACCTGCACGCAGCAACTGAGGTGAGCTGTGACTGAGGTTACCCGCGGCCACCGCTGGATCCAGTGACAGCGGGTAACCTCAGTGACAGCTCAGCTGATCGCACGGCTGTCTTCAGTTGCTGTGTGGAGGTGACCGGAGCGGCGGTGTATTCTGCAGCTCCGGTCACATCCATGCAGCAGCGCTGGAAGTGACGCTGGAGCATCCTGGATTACGCCGGACATGGAGGGCTTTTTTGGGGCTGATTAAAGTGGTTAACCAGTGTATATGTTTGTGTTTTTATTTCTAATAAATGATTTTTCGGGTGTGTGTGTGTTTATTTACTGTAATTTACAGATTAATCATGGAAGGTATCTCATAGACGCCTGACATGATTAATCTAGGACTTATTGGCAGCTATGGGCTGCCAATAACTCCTTATTACCCCGATTTGCCAACGCACCAGGGCAAATCGGGAAGAGCCGGGTACAGTCCCAGAACTGTCGCATCTAATGTATGCGGCAATTCTGGGCGGCTGTATACACGGCTTTATCTGGCTGGTTTTAAAATTGGGGGGGACCGCACGCCGTTTTTTTTAATTATTTAATTATTTATTTCACTACACAGTATAGACACGCCCACCGGCTGCTGTGATTGGGTGCAGTGTAACACCTGTCACTCAGCGTGGGGGCGTGTCTCACTGTAACCAATCATAGGCGCCGGTGGGCGGGGATAGCAGGGAATACGAGATTGTTTAATGGGCGGCCGGCTTTTTCAAAACCGTAAAAGCCGCCGGAGCAGTGTGAACGCCGTGCAGTGCCGGGGATCGTGGATTGGTGAGTATATGAGAGAGGGTGATAGACTGACATGGACAGAGAGTGAGGGACAGAGATAGTGACCGACTGACAGAGATTAGTGAATGACAGACATTGTGAGGCGCTTCAGAACGCAGCTTTTCAGCTGCGCTCTGAAGCGGACCTTTTTTAAGCTGCGGTGCAGAGCGCACACCTGCGCACATAGCATCAGACATCAAAATCGTATGAGAGATGTCACACATTACAATTGACTAGGTTCGTGCAACAAAACACTCAATTCTAGACAAAGATACGATGTGTTTGCGATCAACGGTTTTGCGTTCAATCCTGATCGCACGTAGATGTCACACGCAGATACCTCACAAACGATGCCGGATGTGCGTCACTTACAACTTGACCCCAACGACGGATTGTGAAATATATTGAAGCGTGTGTAGCGGGCTTTACTCTGTTCTGTTCTTGTTCCTCCATACAATGACTGACACAAATGCACTTTTTTGCCCGATGTTCTTATATATCTATTTATAAATTTTATACTTACCTGCTTGATGTTACGCCCGTCCTCCGGCATACTGTCAGCGGGCATCGGCAGGGAGTGGTGTCCGTCTGGTGCGCACGCGCAGGAACCATAGTGACGCGTCCCATGGCCTCGCGCGTGCGCTATACACAGCGGTGCTTTTGTCCTTTGCTTCCGCCCGTACCCGGCTGCTGGCGCATGCTCACAGTACTAACCGCAATCAGGATTGATTGCTTTCACTCTCCCTTTTCCCAATAAAGCTTACTGTTTATCGCATACACCATACTTCCTTTCTGAAAAAGCTTGCGAAACAGCTGTCAGGAGGTTACTTTTACCACCAGAACCAATCCCCTCATACACCACCAGGAATTGTATCTCTTCCTTGCTGTTCCACATGGAATTTTCCTTTATCTGCACAGCTCTTTTAAACTTGGGTAACTAATATCCAAACTTTTGCTCTGATTGTATGTATTCCCTCCTTTGATGAGCTCTGCCGCAGCTAAAGAAACTTTCTTACCCTCCATTTACTTGTTAGTGGTTTTTATTGGGGGCATTTTATCTATGCCCGACTACAGATATATGGTTATATTCACTTTCTACAACATATGCCCCTTCTAGTTTACCACTCCAATTAATTAATCTGATGTTTGCCAAGTTGGTGTGTAAACTCTAACTACCTGATATTTATGATCTGGTTGGTTCTGTGCGGTAATTTGTCTTGCCCCAACATAAACCACCTCTTTTTCCATAAATTGTTAGACCTATCCGGATTATTACATATTTTATGACATTATTTTTCCATGTGTTTTTAATTAATAAAATGTATTTTTCAACTATATTTGTTCCCTTGTCTCCTTTCCTCCTCCCTTGTTACATGCTCTTTGGAGCTGGCATTCATCCTTGGAGACACTACTGAGTTGTTTCTCACTGTTATACATTATTGCCATTTTTTTGTATTTAACTTGCTTTTCTGTGTTCTTCACAGCCTTTCAGTTGGCCACTATGAATTTTCGCTTATGTGACCAGGCGTGGCATACCCAATTGGACAAGGTCTTTCAAGATTATAGGAATAACTACCCAAATCTAACCAGTGATCCCATAACCACGGAAAACCAATCCTTACAGTTTACTATGCAGAGGTATAGGGATTTGTACAGGAAGAGAATACGGTTGTGGTAGAATCGAGCATTCCTGACCAAATATATGGAAAATGCTTGGGTGCCACGGGGACTTCGCATCCAAGTATTTCCCTCCTTCCCTATTATTGATGAAGGCTTCAAAAAGGAATGGGAGGATAATCTACATACTTGCTCCATTAAATCCATGGAACTTCTTTCCAAACACAACAGCTCTACACTTGACCGCATTGAATCAGAACTGGAGGGCCTCGAAAAGACCATCCAGAGCCTGTGTACAGCGGATGTCTTCAATAAATTTAACTTGGATATCACTGATGATGCCCAGAAAAATTGGAGAAGGAAATCTGCGATATAAAATCTAAAAAATTCCAGCGCAATGCCAATGACTATTCCTCAGGGTCTGTCTATAGGTGGAATCACCGTTTTTCAAGGGGCAGAAAACCTTTCAAACAAGGACTCCCCTGTCGGTCTCGTTCTACCTCGTTCTACTCTGAGTCATCCCTAGAAGAGGCACTGTCGGGTTCATCTGACAGAACATGCAATTTTGTGAATTCTACGGGAGTAACAACCAGAAGCCATCATAAGGTACCTAATGTTACTTCTAAACAACATGTGAGAGTCAGTATCAGAAACAAGATACAGGTAATCAATTTACTACACGTGTCCTGTTGGATGCTGAACTTGACGTGCTCTCTAGGGGTCTTAACTTTTGCCCAACCAACTCCTTTAACCTTTTCACAGCATTGAAAGACATGAATTTGTTCGCTCGGAAACTGCTGCTGAAAAAACTCTATTCTCGGAGGCAGCAGTTGGGCGAGTTGGACGCGACCGAGAGGGGTGACCTTCAAGACTTCCAAGATCTTTTAGAGGAACAGAATTCAACCCCAGGTATGTCACCAGATTTTCTATGGCCCAGATCTACATTGTTTACCCCCTTGTCCTTATGCCCGGGTATTGTCATTTTTCTTAGATTGGTGACCGACGACTTCAAACAATTACCAACAAGATGTAAATTTGATCATTTAACTCACTGTCAGAGGTCAGTGGCCACCCAATTACAGAGCTATGATGATGTCGTGATTAAGGGCGCGGACAAGGGGGGTAACATTGTAATCTGGCAGGTGGAGAAATATGAAAAAGAGGCATTGAGGCAGCTCCGGGACAAAACCACCTATTCATGCCTCACCTATAATCGCTTGACTTCCTTCTCCCTTGAGCTCAAGAAAATCCTCACTCGGGCTCATCAGCAACACATTATTGATTAGAAGAAGCTCCAGGGGCTGCTCATTAGCTTTCCACGTGTCCCTACATTCTACCTTTTACCCAAGATCCATAAAGATGCCCTCAACCCCCCGGGGTGTCCGATTGTGTCTGGCATAGGAGGGTTATGCGAACCCATTCGTAGATTTGTTGATTTTTATTTAAAACCCTTAGTTGAATGCTTACCCTCCTATGTCAAGGACACCACAGACGTCCTGAGGCGTCTTGATGGCATCTTTATGGATACTGACATGTTGATGGTTTGTGTTAACGTGGAGTTGCTTCATACCTGCATCGGACATGAGGACGGTCTGGAGGCGGTCCGCTTCTACCACACATCCTCCAGTCTGGATGGCACTTTGGTTATATTGATACTAGAGTTGCTCGATTTCGCCCTGACACATAACTTTTTTGTTTTTAAGGATTTGTTTTATTTACAGTGTCGCGGCACTGCGATGGGCATGGCCTGTGCGCCCGCCTACGCCAACCTCTTCCTAGGTTACTGGGACTGGGAGCCATTCTTATTTGGGGACGGTGGTGTTGCGGGAAGCGCCCATGTGCAGTGCTGGCTCCGCTTTATTGATGATATTTTTATTATTTGGCAAGGCCCGACCGAGCAACTCGATCAATTTATAGATGACCTTAACTTCAACCCTTTTAATATTAAATTGACCTACAGGTAAAGTAAGACCAACTTGGACTTTTTAGACGTTGGCATCTACGTGGATGGGTTGGGGGGCATTCAGACCGATGTCTTCCACAAGGACACGTCGATCAATGCCCTCCTCCATGCATTCTCGGGTCATACCATAACTACCATACGCGCCATCCCAACCGGACAGTTCTTGTGGATGAAGCGGATCTGTTCTACCTCTTCCACCTTTGAATCCCAGTCATCTGATCTCCGATGCAGGTTTAAAGTGAGGGGGTATAGCAATAGATGTATTAAGAAAGGCTATCTACGTGCTAAAAATACCCCTAGGGAACAAATTCTCCAAGACAAACAATGTCGGCCAACCACTGACAATAAGATTTGATTCATTTGGCCTTTTAACCATGAATGGGACACGATGAGGGGAATCCTGGGAAAGCACTGATCGGTAATTTTTACCGACCCCACTTTGGCCGAATTGCTGCCCAGGAGACTCCTCATGATGGCTAAGAGGGCTAGGAACCTGGGGGATCTTCTCGTCAAAAGCAATTACATGCCTCCCAGGCAGAAATACTTTGGATCTAGGGGACCCCTCTGGGGCTGTTTTCCGTGTGGCCACTGTGCCGCTTGTAGTATACCATTAGCGCATCATCATTTATTTCTTCTGATGGCAAAAGGACATTCTCCATCGATCAATACATCACATGCAGCACCACACACGTGGTTTACTACACAACATGCTCGTGCTCCCTGATTTATGTGGGGCTCACGTCACGTGAGCTCTGTGTGAGAGTCAGGGAGCACGTGAGAGACATCATTGCGGCTGCTACGGTGGAGGATGTCACTTTGCTGAAGACGCTGCCCCGCCATTTCAGAGCTGTCCATAATTGCAGCCCCAAATCACTACAGGTATGGGGCATTGATGTGATCCATGGGGTTGTCCTGTGCGGCAATTTACGCAAGACTCTCGTTCAACAGGAGTCCAGGTGGATTGTCTCCCTGAACACCCTGGTCCCCTTTGGATTGCATGAAGTGGTTAGTTACGCTCCTTTTTTTTTATAAGGGACACCTTTCGCCACTTGCCCTTTTGGTCAGGTTTTGCATTTGACATGCATATTGCCATTTATCCCCTTTGGAAATTCTTGCACCCTCCTAGTTCTTCTCTAGTCATCTCCCTATACTGTGCTTGCGGCTTTTTGTGGGATCACACAATATATAGATAGGACTTTACTTGTAATTGGTGGGATTGAGGTTTTTTTTTTTTTCATTTTATTGGGTGTATGCCCTTGTTTCCTCGGTGTTATACATTATGGCCATTTTTTTGTATGTATCCAGGACATGGGCTACAACTGTTGCATTCCTTGTGTCAAGCCACTCATGACTAATATATAACACCAGAAGCATCTTAGCTGGGCCAAGGAGAAAAAGAACTGGACTGTTGCTCAGTGGTCCAAGGTGTTTTTAGATTAAAGTAATTTTTGCATTTCATTTGGAAATCAAAGTCCTAGAGTCAGGAGGAAGATTGGAAAGGCCACAATCCAAGCTGCTTGAGGTCTAGTGGGAAGTTTCCACAATCAGTGATGGCTTCAGGCGTCATGTCATCTGCTGGTGTAGGTCCAATGTGTTTTATCAAGACCAAAGTCAGCACAGCCATCTACCAGGAACTTTTAGAGCACTTCATGCTTCCCTGTGTCGACAAGCTTTTTGAAGATGAAAATTTCATTTTCCAGCAGGACTTGGCACCTGTCCACACTGCCAAAAGTACCAATATCTGGTTTAATAACCACAGTATCATTGTGCTTGATTAGTCAGCAAACTTGCCTGACCTAAACCACATAGAGAATCTATGGAGTATTGTTAAGTGGAAGATGAGAGACACCAGACTCAATAATGCAGATGAGCTGAAGGCTGCTATCAAAGCAACCTGGGCTTCCATAACACCTCAGCAGTGCCACCGTCTGATCGCCTACATGCCACACCACATTGATGCAGTAATTCATGCAAAAGGAGCCCAGACCAAGTATTGAGTGTCTTTTCTGTGCATACTTTTCAGTAGACCAACATTTCTGAGCTTAACCCCTTAACGACCGCGGGCCGTAAAATTACGTACTAGCAGTCATAACGTTACTGCCCGCGGTCTGCCGGCAGCATCATGCTGCGATCGGCACACATCTCAGCTGATTTTCACAGCTGAGATGTGTGCTTGCTAGGCACGAGCAGAATCGTTATCTGCTCGTGCCGTTTAACCCCTTATATGGCACTGTCAATATGTGACAGCGTCATTATAAGCGCAATCGCGGTAAACTTTTACTTACCGCCCGATACCGGAAGTCACGTGACGCGATCTATACTAACTTCCCATAGTTGTCATGGTATCACAGGGTCATGTGATGACTCCTGTACTACACCTGACTTGCTTTCACTTTTGCTGTGCCAGCGGCACAGCAAAAGAGAAAGAGAGCGTATCTGCTGTTTACAGCCTTGTAGCTGTGATCAGCAGATACTGCAGAGCGATCGGATTGCTGATCGCAATAGCCCCCTAGGGGGACTAGTAAAATAAAAAAAAAGTTAAAAAAAAGTTTTAAAAAATTAAAAAAAAACAAAAAAACCTAAAAGTTCAAATCACCCCCCATTCACCCAATTGAAAATTAAAGGGTTAAAAAAATAAAAAAATATACACACATTTGGTATCACCGCGTTCAGAAACGCCCGATCTATCAAAATATAAAATCAATTAATCTGATCAGTATGCGGCGTAGCGGCAAAAAAATTCCAAACGCCAAAACGACATTTTTTTGTCGCCACAACTTTTGCGTAAAATGCAATAAGAGTCAATCAAAATGTAGCATCTGCGCAAAAATGGTACCGTTAAAAACATCAGCTCGAGATGCAAAAAATAAGCCATCACTGAGCCATAGATCCCGAAAAATGAGAACGCTACGGGTCACGGAATATGGCGTAAAACGTGCGCAAACTTTGTTCGGACAAACTTCTGATTTTTTTTTAACCCCTCCTCTAAAAGTAAAACTATACATGTTTGATGTCTACGAACTCGCACTGACCTGAGGCATCACACTCACATATCAGTTTTACCATATAGTGAACACAGTGAATAAAATATCTCAAAAACCATAGTGCTATCGCACTTTTTTTGCAATTTTTCTGCATTTGGAATTTTTTTGCCGTTTTCCAGTACACTATATGGTAAAACTGATGGTTTCATTTAAAAGTAGTACAGCTCGTTCCACAAAAAATGAGCCCTCACATGACCATATTGACTGAAAACTAAAAAAGTTACGTCTCTCAGAAAAAGAATGGCGAAAAAAAACGGAAAGCGAAAAATCGGCCGGTCGTGAAGGGGTTAAAATCATTTTTTTCTGTTGGTCTTATAGAATATTCTAATTTTATGAGATAATGACTTTTGGATTTTAATTGGCTGTAAGCCATAATCAACATTAACAGAAGTAAACACATGAAATAGATCACTCTGTGTGTAATGACTCTTATTATATGTGTTTCCCTTTTTGTATTGAATTACAGAAATAAATTAACTTTTTGATGATATTGTAATTTATTGAGATGCACTTGTAATTATAAAAAAATAAAAAAGGTAGGATGTTAGTGTTAGGCACCATCCATATTTAGGTACACCTTGACGTGGTTGGATGGCTTTTGTGCTCTTTGGTGGAAAAAAAATGCTAGCCAAGTATCTTACATTTTTTACATATGCAGCAATAATGGAATTTATGTACTCATTGATCGCCGTGTGCTGACGCATCATGTATGAAAAATAAATAATTATTTCTTTTCATGTACATCCTTCAATGTGTTGGATGTAATACAGTGTACATGGTTCCTTGAAGGAGCCTTTGTGCTTTGAAAGTTTGCAGATATACTTTTCTAGTTAGCCAATAAAGGTATCACTCCAGAATACTTTTGTCTTTTTCCGGGCATAAAAACATTTGCACAGATTCTCTGGCTAACACATTACTACAGTATAATTTTTTATTGCACGTGAGTAGGAGGCAGAGGAGCATTTACAGCATGAGTCACTGAAAGGGAACACCAGCTGGCTGCTCATTTGGAATTTATTTGAGGAACCACATTAAAAAGGTAAAAGTCAACGCATCAATTTTTTAACATCCATGCATACCTTTCTTCTCCCCAAAAAATAAAATTTTATCATAAATTAGACATGGCTTTGAAACTCAAACCTGTAATTCATTTCTGCACTCATATTTTACAATGTGCATTGTAGCAAGAAATGTTCTTTTTATCCAAATTCTACAAATGTAAGGATTTATTCCTTTTAGAAATCATAAAGAGCATTAGTAGTCACCTCCTAAGTTTTGTGAAGTATCTAGCTCGGTCTGCAACCATGAGATGTTACTCCTCTGTGACTGCTAATATTCATACAATTTTAATAGGGAATTTTTTCATTAAGATACATTGTTATTTTTTTCTTTTTAATTTTTATTGAAGTTTTAGAACAAAAGATAACAGTTTGCACATAAATCATCATGAGTTAACCAAAAGATGAGTTAAAAGTAAATGAGAAAAATAAAGTTCTTTATTCAGCTATAGACTTCCAAGAGGGCAAAGTGTGTGGTGTCTTGGGAGACATTAATGTCCCGAGAGAGACATATAGAGTTGGTATGCACTTTTGATTGATACAGGGTAATACAATAAAACTAGAACATGTGTCAACATGTGATTGGGATGTTGTAGCTTAGAGATTAATTTTCATGTCTTGGAAAAGATGTAGTGTCTTAAGGTGCAGTCACACTAAGCAACATCGCTAGCAACATCGCTGCTAACGAACAACTTTTGTGACGTTGCTAGCGATGTCGCTGTGTGTGACATCCAGCAACAACCTGGCCCCTGCTGTGAGGTCGTTGGTTGTTGCTGAATGTCCTGGGCCATTTTTTAGTTGTTGCTGTCCTGCTGTGAAGCACAGATCGCTGTGTGTGACAGCGAGACAGCAACAACTAAATGTGCAGGCAGCAGGAGCCGGCTTCTGCAGAGGCTGGTAACCAATGTAAATATCGGGTAACCAAGAAGCCCTGTCCTTGGTTACCCGATATTTACCTTCGATACCAGCCTCTCTCACTGCCTGTGCTGCCGGCTCCTGCTCTGTGCACATGTAGCTAGTTGCAGGACACATCGGGTTAATTAACCTGATGTGTCCTGCAGCTAGGAGAGCAAGGAGCCAGCGCTAAGCATTGTGCGCTGCTCCCTGCTCTGTGCACATGTAGCTGCAGCACACATCGGGTTAATTAACCCCATGTGTGCTGTAAGTAGGAGAGCAGGGAGCCAGCGCTAAGCATTGTGCGCTGCTCCCTGCTCTGTGCACATGTAGCTGCAGGACACATCGTGTTAATTAACCCGATGTGTGCTGTAGCTAGGAGAGCAGGGAGCCAGCGCTCAGTGTGCACTGCTCCCTGCTCTCTGCACGTGTAGCTGCGTGCGCTGGTAACCAAGGTAAATATCGGGTTGGTTACCGATATTTACCTTAGTTACCAAGTGCAGCATCTTCCACAAGGCGCTGGGGGCTGGTCACTGGTTGCTGGTGAGCTCACCAGCAACTTGTGTAGCCACGCTCCAGCGATCCCTGCCAGGTCAGGTTGCTGGTGGGATCGCTGGAGCGTCGCAGTGTGACATCTCACCAGCAACCTCCTAGCAACTTACCAGCGATCCCTATCGTTGTTGGGATCGCTGGTAAGTTGCTTAGTGTGACGGTACCTTTAAATGTAAATCTGGGGGTAACTAGTAAAAAGATATAAAAAGTGTGGGGTAAAGCTGGTTTTCAACAGGCGGGGAGAGGGGAATTAGTGCTGAAACTCTCCAATGTGGTTTATACCCTTACCAACGTATTACATACTAGTACATCATATACCGGCTCCCTGACTTTTGTGTGGGCTCGCAAGCCGAACCTGCGTCTTTTCCAGTAGATGATGGCTGTAATATTTAGCCAACATTTGCCTATAACA